>NW_025940137.1:158324-231616 GCF_000764305.2 Hyalella azteca
TCATTATTTCATACAATAGGTCATTATTTCATACAATAGCTCATTATTTCATACAATAGGACATTTTTTGATACAATAGGTCATTATGTCATACAATAGGTCATTATTCCATACAATAGGTCATTATTTCATACATTAGGTTATTATTTGATGCAATAGGTCATTATTTCATACAATAGGTCATTATTCCATACAATAGGTCATTATTTCATACATTAGGTTATTATTTGATGCAATAGGTCATTATTTCATACAATAATGGGAACGGTTATTCAATACAACACGGAATCGTTATTTAAAACAACGCTGGGAACATATATGAAGAAAACTGAATTTAATTATTATAGAAACGCTTAGAAATAGTCAATTTGAATGTATTAAGATAACATGTAATGCTGATGATGATGATGAGTATCCGACTGTGAAATTTCTGAGTCGGAAACCTTCAAGCAATCAACTTGAAGTTGAACGTTCCGATCATTACTTGCGACGCAATCCCCCAGTAAAGTAATTACGAATCTTTAACATAAGACGAAATGTTGATAACATCGACATCAGGACATGCAAAGCAATTAAAAAAAACTGACGCGTGAAATTAATGCATCACTTTGCAAGAACGCAATTCAATTTAGTCGCTTCCATCTAGCAGCTCTCGAGTGGGTAAAACCGCTTCGAAATTATGGCTGATTTATTAGCGAATGTTCGATGGCGAGTGGAGTGTGCGATGGCTTTGGATCGTCGCTCGCCTATATTTTTGAGTGGTCGCTGGAGTGTAGTGCAATTGGACAATTTCTAGCATAGAAGGATGTCTCGGGTTATTGGATTGATTCCAATGCAAGTGCGATTCAATAAGATAGCCGCAGACCATGACAATCTGGAATAATTTCCATGGTACTGATGAAAGATTGACATTCATGAAAACAATTGCAAGTTTTACTGACAGTATTCACAATAATAAGCGATCTTGGGCAAATCATAATCAAAAAGTTATCCCGTCAAATTTTTCCAAAATTTTTATTCACAGTCAGATAATACTCTTTGAATAATTAATTGGCGACACAGACGATTTCAAAGGCAGTTACACTTGCAATCTCGGCGCATAGACACTTAACCATCGCACCAGATATAACAAACACCAGACATACCAGTCGCACCAGATATAACAAACACACCAGACATACCAGTCGCACCAGATATAACAAACACAACATATAACAAACACACCAGACATACCAGTCGCGCCAGATATAACAAACACACCAGACATACCAGTCGCACCACATATAACAAACACACCAGACACCATACCAGACATACCAGATACGCCAGACACACCGAACGCACAAGAAACACCAGACACCACACCAGACATCAAAGTCGCACCAGATATGACAAACACACCACACAAACTCGACGCATAACACACCCGAGGCACAAGACAGACCATATAACGCTCTATAGACACCAGACACACCAGTTGCACCAGATACACCCGACGCACCAAACAGTAGATTGGACTCACTAAGTTGATTCTCTGAGGAGGGTATCAATCAGACGCTCAATTGCTCAAATAAGGCGCCTACTGCTTCAAACTTGCCATCTGAATCAAGTTGAAGTTAGTCGATCGAAACTCCGCCATAATGATCGTTTGGAAGACGAAGAACAGACTGTCATAACCTATACAGGTTAGAATATAAGCTTTGACACGAAGGGTAGTTAGAAGAGAATGTAAAAGGTGGACACTAACTTCGAATGGAAAATATTCAATTTAGAGAACATATAGTAGAGGTTAGTACATAAGCTTGGACACGAAGGGTAGTTAGAAGAGAATGTAAAAGATGGACATTAACTTCGAATGGAAGATATTTAATTGAAAGTGAGGAAGTGTTAATTTGCAACTCTCATTCGTATTCGGGAAAACTTAAATAAAATATTCACAGTTACAGTTATTGTATGGTAACATAAATCCATAAATATTACGGAAATTTTATAAGAAAATGAAGAAAATCGTGCACAAAGAAAAAAATGAAGATCACATTTTATCAGCACTGCTTGAATGCTAAAGACAAAAAGGGCGGAGCACTTTCGTTCGACGTCAAACGCAGCTTTCCAGCAAAGTTTGAAATTATGCCAACTGCACAACGCAGCTCACAAACATTACACTAAAAAAATATAACTCAGTACTCACTGCAGTGAGTGCCAGAGAGCGCATTTTCTCGTCGCCGAAAACGTGGTCACGGACGGACAGACAGACGGACAGACATGACGAGCACAATAGCGCCTTTTTCCCATAAATAAGAAAATGCGCTAAAAAAGCTCTGCATCAAGTACGTTTATACAGTTCCAATATTTTAAATCCACGCATAAGATATTTGATAAAAAAGATTAATTTGTAAACTTAGTCCACCACTTTAAATTACAACAGCGTTGAATAAATTACACTTACGTTTTCAATCAATTCTCTGAGGTCAAAGTAAAGTAAATATCGACGCTCAGTAAGGTATTCTCGGGGCGCAGGATTTACCCAGCAATAAATCTCATGCAGTTGCTAGAAGTTTGCTCTCACAAGCCCTGCGATAAGTCAAAACTTGAGCCGGAGCAAGCCTGCCCCACGTGGAAAAGGCACTGTTTCTGCGCAATTCACCTCGCCGATTTTCCGATAATACACGAAAACTATATAATTTCGTCGCTTTTATGCCGCATGCGTGCGGGCACTTTTTCAGGTTTCGATAATCCGCTTAGATTTTAAAGCAGTTATTTTAAGCCGCGAGCCCGAAAATGTGGCATGGTTCCCTGCAGCCGATCCATCTATAACGATACGTCCGCTCTTCGATAAGCTCGCTGCGCCTCATCAATTGCAATAAATCCGATGTGGCCCTTGCAACCTAATACAATCATGGGAGAATTGTTTCAGGCAGGAACATAGTATGCATAATTGATTGAATGCAATTTGAATGACGCGGGATAGTATGAGAATTAAAATTGACCTCCTAGATAAAGGTTTAGAAAATTTCAGCGACATTTTTAGACAATTCTTACAGGTCGATTTGACAGCGATATTATCCCTGACACGAAGAGCGCTGTACAATTTTTAAAATTTAGCACACAAAACTTTCAACTCCTACTAATGTAATCTTCACTAAAATTCTACAAGTGTTATAACAATTGTGCATATAAGTTGAGTTGAGTTAGTGAGTTTAGAGCAATGAGAGTCAGGTGAAAATACTAAGAGAACATTTTATAACAGTGATACAAGGTAATTAATCTCTATTTAGGAAGAGAACAATTAAACGAAAGGAAGAAAGCTAGCAAACACATTGCAGCTCATATTCAGCTAATTATGAGTTTCAATAGGAGCAATCCCCGCCAGTTAAGGAATGCGTATATCGATTTGTTCAGTCGTGGTTTATACCGACACTATAAGCGAGCTTGCCAACTATTCTATGGTAACAATAAGACTGTATGTTCGGTTAAATTATTATGAAGTATTGAGGTACTCTAGTCCCGTAAAGATGAAAGACTGTTTATATAAGACACATCGTTGAACAACGTAGAGCAAATAGAGCTTGAAAAATAACTTTGACTAGCACACGATACTGATTTCCCACAATAAATAGTCAATATAAAGAACACGTAATTCGGGAGGTTCAGTGTTGACCTTTCTTACTTACAAGACAACGCTGCATCTTGTTATGTTGATATGAACGTGTTCAATAACAGTACTGAATTACACTGGGTTAGATATTCAACTAATACATTGAATATCTTTCGTCCTCGTAGTGCAACAACACCAAAGAATTTCAACGTTTAAACGAGTTTCTAACATAATTTCCAGAGACCCACCAAAAAAAAACATAATAATTTCTTAAAAAAAAAAAATTAGAGACACTGAATATTTGTTTTAAAAAACACTCAGGAGTCGACCATTAAGTGATATTTATGAAGGTATTTAACAAGAGACTCGTATCGCAAAGACTGAAGTAAATAGATATCCCGGGGCGGACTTGAAAGCGGCAAGCAGATATACGAGACAGCTACCCGTGATTACAGAGGCGCACTTTACTTGCTAAATAGTGCATCAAAGATTACCAACGGCTGCACTTAGCTTAACGAAATGTATTCTAATTGAAACTTTAAGCAACAGCTGAGTATTGGAGTAGTAAAACACTGTATGAGAATAATGCAGTGACAAAGAAATACGAATTTTGTCCATTGCGGTAAGCGATGTATGGTGCGCTCATCAGGAGCGGAGTTAAACACATGCATGAATGAGGTCAAGGGAGTGTCATTTGGGCGAACAACAAGAAAATGGGTTGACATAAAAATATGCTTAATATTAAATTCCCGACAGGAAATCCAGTAGTGAATTATCTTCATGATTTTCATATATGCATACACTATCTTCAAGGCCCTACTGCGCATGATTGCTTTATATGTAATAGTTAACAGCTTACCAGAGCTCAAGTCTTAATATCACTGAGGAAGGCCGTGACGTTTGTTGGTGTTTCATGCTGAAATAAGAGGTGCATTAAGCACGTAATATGGCGGCGCAAGTTCATGCACAAAGAGACTTTATAGAACAAAGACTGAGATTGAATAGATAGTTGGTCTATTAATACAATTTCAGAAATAGCCGGTATAAAAAAGCCATAATTGTTGAAAGCAAAATACTTGCAAGAACGCTACTCGATATGCAAAAAAAAAACATAAATTGAGAAATCAATAAGAATCTCACAGTAGAACTTCCACCATCATAATCGACATACCAGACGTACTGCAGCAATGAATGAATGAATGAATGAATGAATGAAGGAATGAATGAATGCATGTAGCCCTTTCCCCGTGCAGCTAAGCTAACAAAATTCATCATTTATCAACAATTGAGCAAAATCACAGCCGTAAAATACATCATTCCGGAGCAATTTTATGCCAGGTAAAATAAACAGCTATAAAATATTAGTGCAAACATCGCAGCCATCGTCGGCGCATGAAGAGACTCGTATTTCACAAGTTAAAAAATGCATCGCAGGATTACATAGCGAAATACCGAGCAAATATGCTGTAATTAAAATGTTTAAATTTTGCTGAAAAATTATTTAAGTAATGTCTTAAAATAGATAATTAAGTTAAAGCTACAGTAAATTATAAGAAGATTGACTTAAAGATTGGAATACTATGTGAATCTTCAAAGTACAAAATATAATTTATGTAGTATTAGCAGAAAATAGTCGTCTAGTCGTTCCATCAACGAAAGATTATATACCTATTTGTCTATTTAAAATAGAGAAAACCTTCGCACGATCTAACAGATTCAGGGTAGTTAAGGGTAACCGAAGTCACACACATGGACTTGACCATATCAGTAACAGAAGATGTCGATTAAGTAAAGAATCAGCACTTATTAAAGTTACCGCAATGAAAGTTTTTAATAATTAATCTATACTTTTCACACCAGAAAAACTTTCCACTATCTGATAGACAAGATATAAACTTATCATTGAACATCAAAGTGAGTTACACTGACCCTCCAGGAAAATGATGTTGAAGCAACATTGATTACGAGTTGATTTCGTTAACTTGACGATATTTAAACGCTATATAGTTACCAACACTCAGAGAACTGAGGGACACATTGTTCCAATAGAGATCCAGTTTTTGCCCATTTGTGTGGTTTATCCTGGGCAAGTTTGGCCCAGCCGCAGAGCGTGTCAGTGCTACGCGATACAAATCGTGTGCCACAATTTAGATAAAATGAAGCGTTCATTTTACAACACTTCCATTTAACTTCACTTCTTGTTTGTCTGCTACAAATCTTATAATTAATATTAAACATACTTCTACCTGTCCAATCAATCTGAAATTTTGTAATCTTGCGTAAAGTCGGAGACAATGCATGAATCAATTGACAGAATGAATAAACTTTACAATACAAATTTTTTATTAAAAAAATTCAATTAATTTTTTTATATTTAAAAATAAGAAATTCATTGTACATGTGTAACATCAGATACACTGAATTCTTTAGAAGCGTTGTCTTTAGAAAGCCATTTTTAAACGCATATTTTATTTCTGGGTATAGCGGGTGGGGTTGGGGGCTCGGCGCAGCTAATGCCCCACAGGCGAGCCCCATTACTGGACCCCCATGAGGCGTAATGGGGAAGCGATACATCAGACTTCCCACGCATGGAGGGGAGCAGGATAGCAAGGGGAGGAAAAACTGCCCCATAGCTCACTATTCGCATCAAAGAATAGAACAAACGATGGCATTTATCCTCATATAGACGACCAGCGCGTCTACAGGGACAACTCTTATTCTATTACTAATGATCAACGAATGTATGAAAATGACATAGAAATACACCACTTCTCGTCTGTGCAGCCAACAGAATAATTGACATTAAACACTAATTAAATTATTAGAGAAGAGCAATTTAAAACGGGCGATATCAGCAAAAGACGTTCAATTATGTTGCGTATTATTATTATTATTATTATGATAACAACGTGCAGGTGCCCAGCATGAACACATATTTTACTGTGAGCATTACAAGTAACCTTCACCAACAACATGGATGCGTATTGCAAGTAACGTTCAGTAACAAACTGGATGCGTATTGCAAGTAACGTTCAGTAACAAACTGGATGCGTATTGCAAGGAACGTCTACCAACAAACTGGTTGCGTATTGCAAGTAATGTCCAGTAACAAACTGGATGCGTATTGCAAGTAACGTTCAGTAACAAACTGGGTGCGTATTGCAAGTAACGTCCAGTAACAAACTGGATGCGTATTGCAAGTAACGTCCAGTAACAAACTGGATGCGTATTGCAAGTAACGTCCAGTAACAAACTGGATGCGTACTGCAAGTAAAGTCCAGTAACAAACTGGGTGCGTATTGCAAGTAAAGTCCAGAAACAAACTGGATGCGTATTGCAAGTAACGTCCAGTAACAAACAGGTCCGGTCAGTAACCCAACTGAATTCAACTCACGAGTTTGTGCCATAAATCTAGGGGGTTATATACGGCGTAGCTGGTCCCCCAGGGTAAACACGAATGAAAAACAAACAAATAGTTGGAAGCCTTTCACAGTTGTTTTTTTAAGTAAACGAAAATTTTCAATAGGTCTAAGGCTCTTTTCGTTCTGTATAACATGAAATATTTGGGAGACCCCATTAACAAAAACTAACTTTTTCAGACATTAGTGCATGTAACAATAAGCAATATTAACCTACATAAATAAAACATATCACTTATCGGTGAAATAACAGCACAAATCGCCACATAAATATCTAATTACATTATCATGCAATCACACACGATTAGGAGATTGATTCCCAATCCGCGATTGGCTTTCATTTTTCGTCATTATAGCGATTAGCGTGCCGAGTGACATAGCTGCCTCAAAAGACACCATTATAGCATCATTAACGAGGCTCGGATAAATAATTTTACCATTATTTGGAAGGTGGTTAGTTGGGCTAGAAAAGTTGTAACTAAAATAATCACAATCTAAGTTTAGTTTTTATTACGTCATTAGCATCGGCAGCTTCGCCGTGAATCGACCAAGCAATATACAGGTACGTGTGAAGGTGGCAACCGCAATTTTATCACTATGAAGCTTACGTTAATTATATCTGAACCATTAAAAATTCCATGGAGAGCCAAAAAAGCTGCTTTAAACACTATTGTAAGAACGGGATGAATGATAGATAACGTCGATCCAATAATCTTCAACTTTAAGAAACTAAATAATTCGAAATCGATGTAAGCATGTGGGAGCAGCAGGCAACGAAAAAATTGGACCTGCAAGCTTCCTGAAATTGAGCCTTATATTCTAAAATGACGTCAGCAACAAATTCTATTCCAACGTATAACCACAGCAGCAATCAGTAGATGCCTGCGACTGTCGATCATAAGAGCTCTGACGCAATTTAGGACAGCCTACCAACATTTGAAATGTTTGTTTAAACTACATACAACAACGCCACATTACACACACACTATCCCGATCTCAGATAGCCGTTTCAGATTAAATTTTCTAACTGAATAATAGAGAAATTGCATTTTTCGACGCGATCTCCGGCGGCTATCAGTAAAGAAGAACTTTTAACACGAAAACTCGGCCATACATGTCATTAGTTGACCGTGATGAGACTGATGTCCGTATATAGTAGTTACATTGCATCAGCCAACACGATTTTCGTCGACGTATGAGAAATTTCGGAGAAATTTTTATATAAGAGTTTGCAAAAGTTTTGTTAGCTTCAGCGCAATACTCGCTTTTGTGTTTAAAGACAAGATTTCTAGAGTTTCGGTGCCACTCCAGAGCAGACAATTTCTGCTCAATGAAATAAAGTAACTTAATTTCTCTCGCATAACTCCATTCATGCCATGCTGCAAAATTAGAAAGAAACACATAGGTCTTGGCACCACTAGATAGTGTATAATAAGTTTGACAGGTTAACATTTAAGCAAAAGTGATAAAATCAACGAATTTATGCAATATGATAAATGAAATGTAAGTGCATTGAGTAGGTAGGTGAAAATGGAGAGACGACGGAAATGACTTTTAATTTATAAGCTGCCTCACGAAGATAATTTATCGTGACTTCTTTTCCCTCATAAGGTAATAAGGTAACAATGGCACTCATTTCGTCGGCTAATTTTCTGTAACACGTAACAGGAATGTTTGGATAAAGTCTATAAACTAGGATCAAACTCTTTAGCAAATGTCGTTAATACCTGTAGCCGTACTGTAAGATCAAATATTTAATAGCTACGCGTTTGTAATTCTGTCTGCCAATCACTGACGGCCTTAAAATCTAAACCCATCAATCACAGATGAAAAATCGGCCGCTTATATAGGCCACTTTGATAGTACGGCGCTGGCTCCATAAATCTTTACCACTGTATCAATAACTGGACGTGCTAGTGATTCAGATTAAATTCGCGTCCATAATAGACAAGAAATCTAAATTGTATCTACCAGCGAGCCGCCAGAAGATAATGACCATGAAAGATCGAGCAGTGAAACGTATAATGAAGCCGTGAAGAATATTGCAGTCGTGCAATATTCACAGCGGGTCACACGTCGGACAGACAGTGATAAACCGAAGCAATTTTGTCGCAGCGATAGCGGAAGTTCATGCGACAGAGAGAAATGCTCGAGTTTCGTTAAGTGTAGCGCTAGATAAAAAATGCAATGAATGAGCTGGCTCAGTCGGCACGCTAATTACAGCCTTATTCATTAATAGTGGTGCCTTATTCATGGTGCCTTATTCATTCTAATGGTGCCTTATTCATTAATAGAAATGAGGTCAAGAATGGTCGTGACAACATTTCTAATTCTTGAACCTCAATAAATAAAACATTCTAATGCATAAAATAAAATTGCAATAAGATGTTAGTAACACAAAAACAGAATTTCTCACACCAAAAATTCTATTTATTTTAAATATCAATGTATTCATACTCATATTAGCGGAAACTATAAACTGCATTTCATTTTTTTTTTCAGATCAAAAATGCTCCCAGTTAAAGTACCTCCATAAAAAATTGGTAAAAATTCATAAAAATACACTTTGACGCAGGACCGAAAAACAAAAAAAAAATCGGAATGGTTAAGGCATGAACACACAAATACTGAACATCCAAAATTAAGACAATAGTAAAGTAATAAACTCAAATATCAAAAGATTCGACATCTTTTTGATATTTGTGAAAATAAAAAAAAAATCTTCGATGCGAGGTCGAAAAGCCGACAGCGTCTCGGGATAAGGGAACGTATCATGGATACGCTGGCGCCTCCGAGTCCTGCTGATTTATGTGATAACTGCAAGACTCAACACGTATTGGTTTTAATGCGTGGAATATTAATTGAGCTTTTTCAATTTGTATCATACATAAGACCACATTTATTTAACATTAAGGAATAAAAGGAAATTCGCGTCAAAAGAATGCATCAAAAGTTTCCAAAACTACTCGTATCACCAATGGTGTGCATGTATGAATCGAATTCTAGCATCTAAAATTTTGTGTTCGATTCCTTATCAAATTAGGCAAAAAGAGACGGGAATTTAATTTTCGAACACACATTATAAAATAAAAATTAGATAATATTCATGTCAATGCACGAAATACGATGGATTGAAAAGAAGTTCAGTCAGTTGTGCGCCTGTTGAGATGCAACATATAGCTACTATATCGGTAGAGCAGCTCCGGCGCCTTCTTTTGTGTCGTTACTGTATTACAATCCCTGGCGATCAGGGCCCATACTTTCAAAAAAAGTTAAGAGATCGTAAGTCCATCAGCCAATCATTGACGGCCACGCAAGCAAAAAATACCAATCATAGACAAGAAAATAGAGCGTAAGTACTTACGTTCACTTAGCGAGTTTTGATAGTACGGCCCCTGATCTTTACTGTATAAACTGTTACCAATTTTCAATGGGCAATTTTTCGGTGCTAAGATTACAGCATTTTTTTTGCTGTAATATTTTACTGCTTCGTTAATTTTTTCCGCAGTATATTCCCAAGATAGGGGCACATATATTGCGCGAGACTTTCAATTGCCGCAAGAAACACTGGCAAGACGAGGCGCTTCACAGCAAAACAAATGTGCACGATACGAATTGTTTTGAGCCTGGCGTTGGGAAGCGATTGGGTGCGGCAATAAATCTACATGCGGTGAAGGAGTACAGAAAATTGAGAGACGGATCAATTTACAGTCCGTTGACAGTCAAAGATTTTGGGCAGCGCCATCATGCATTCCGAGAACAAGTGAATTTGAAACGTGACGTTTAATAAATTTCTGGTTCTTACACGATAATAAAATGGTTCAATTCATCATTGAAAAAAACAGTACAATAGTACAGTACAGTACAGTACATTGCGAAAGCAAGTCAAGCTAAATTTAGCATGGAAATAAGAAAAGCATGAATATGAAACAAAATAAAGCGTATTGAAGAGGTTGTATCCAACCAAACAGAACCAGAAACACTCAATGAAATTTTAGTAATATTTTCAGGATGAGTTTGCCTGTCGATACCAAATTAATTGTCGATATTCACTCAACAACTCCACCTCCCGATGCGTCATCCTACGGCTAGATGCCGTAAGTCTCAACAATATTTCAGTTTGTTACCCAATCTAATGCAACACAGTAGGCATTACCGCACACCCCTCTCCAGTAACCCCCAAAACTGAATAAATTACATCGAATAAAGCATTTATTGGGGTTAAAAACTACCTCAAAAGGGAAAATATATACCCTAGCTAACCCAACAGTCCCTAACCCTCCAGCCCCTAGCTTGGGACCCACGGCTGTGTGGGGTGCCGAGGTGCTGGATGTTATCTTACTAAACACTCTTGTGCAGCACATGTGCGTAGACCGCGTACATTATAGTTGCAGTAAATGCATTTGCTATTCATATAATTCGTGAAATTGTTAATTACATGACACACGGATTAGCTATTTCAACGTAACCCACATTTAAAAACTAGAGTGTTGGAAAAAAACGAAAATGATGAACTCTAACTTAAGTTGAATCAAGGAGACAAATGTAAAGATTTTTCAGTTCGGCCAAGTAACTGGACTTAAGGTAGCAGTTAAGGAGGTAATTAAAGGACATAATTGCCCTATTGAGTTCTAAACGAGCTCAGTACTGGCGCGATCACGATGTCTAGTCTATACCAAGAGAAATGAGTGTGACTTTATAACCAAACAGCGATGCATTTTGAGCCCTTGAGTGGGTCATTTTGACCCAGTTTATCCCCGTCGAAGAGCATATGAGTGGGTCCGCTTTCTGCTTCGAAATAAACGAAATTTCAATAGGTTTAAGGCTCTTTTCGTTCTGTACAGCATGAAATATTTGGGAGACCCCTTTAACAAAAACTAACTTTTTCAGACATTAGTGCATGTAACAATAAGCAATATTAATATTAAAAAGCGTGTCACCATTTACACAATATTACCCTCTCATTTTTCTGAGAGTACACTAATGAACGTAATTTATGTAGAACCACGTCGCATTGTGCACACATGCACTTTAGAATGCAATTAACATATTTACACGCTCTTACTGGTAGTTTATTTCTTGTGAGACTGATTGGCATGATAAAACTCGTACCTTTTATTTTATATAGTTCTTAATTTAAATAGTTCTCATCAGCTTAAGTGAACATAAAATGCAGAAACAATCCAGTAACTTAGCAACGATTATTCAAACTGGGATAATTATTGTAAAACCATTAAGGGGAGCGTCTACCCTAAAATAGAAAATTTTCACTTTTTCGGTTTTTATACTCATTTTAAAGCTGACATTCTGCCCTATCCAACGGTACAAATGCCATATCTGTACGTTGATTTATGATTTCACGACATTTCATGAAAGGGGGGCGGGTGGGGGAGTTCTTTTAGTAAGTAGATAGGAACTAATTAGCTGCTGAGCTCTTTAAATATAGTGTCTACTTGAGTTGTGCTGCAGTTACGTGTTTAGTCTCATCTTAAAGCTGACATTCTGGCCTATCCAACGGTACCATTGCCATCTCTGTACGTTGATTTGTACGTTCACGACACTTCATGAAAGGGGGGCTGGGGGAGAGTTCTTTCAGTAATTACATAGGAGCTAATTCGCTGCCCAGCACTACAAATACAGTGTTTCTATGAGGTGTAGCTCAGTGTGCCTCCGGGCTTTGTAGGGAGAGGTGCGCATGTAGTCGCTCCCACCATCCTTGAGTGGAATCAAGCTCCAGAAACGTTTAGTTTGGTATCTATGCTACATTGAGAGCATATTGCAGTGCGCTCGGGACTTTGTCGCGCTCTCCTCAACATTCACACTTATTGTCACGGAAAGCCTATCTCCTCCTAGAGTTTTGAAGCTACAACAATGAGACATATATCATTCAATTTGCAAATAAACTATCTACAAAATGTTCATCCCGGTTTTTCTAGTTTCATTATAGTTTGAATTTTATTCTGCAAAAAGAGGGGGGTGGCGGGGGGAAAATCGAAAAATTTCTGAACATTTTGGAAAAATGCACCCCACTTCCACAAAAATTAGAATTTCAAAAAAAAGGGATGAACATTTTGTAGATGAAGACCTCACGCATCGAATGATATGTGTCTCGATGTTGTAGCTTAGAAATCCTAGGACTAGATCCATTTCTACAGTACCGGTACCCCCTTTAATAGCCGTTTTCTAAGAATTTCACGTTTTATTTCATTTTTTTCGAAAAATTTATACGAACAAAAGGCGAGTTTTTTTTCTATTTTACATATGTGTACCAAGTTTCAGAGTGATCCGACTGTAAATAGCCGAGATAATTTTTAGGGTAGACGCTCCCCTTAATAAAATAAAGAATAATCTGCATGAGTGAATTAAAATATTTGAGAAATATTCTGATAAATTTCTTAAATTCTTAGAAACAAAATAATGCGTAAAAATCTCATTCAACGCTCAAATTTGAAGACTTTATGAAAATCTGATTATTTTCGTCCCATTATCCGTATTTTATTTGATATATTGACTAATTTTTATAATTCGAAAAAATGTAGAAAATTTGTTATTAATGCAATGGAAAATAATCCATTCAGAACATATTCAACAAATAAAACATACGTTCAATTAAAATGAAAACAGAAAAATAAAAACGACTATTTAGCAGTTAGATCAACGCTACATTATAAAGAGAGAAATTCAGACAAAAATCGAAATTTCCGTAAGAATAAAAGACACGAAGCTCATGAACTAACGCACAAATTTCATTTGAATAACAACCGGATTTTTTCGGAAACATGACCTAGATTCTTGGAATATCGACTGCGTGGCCCGAGTCGGTGAAAACGTCGTGGTATCAAAGGAACTTTGGCTCAAAGCAAGGCACCTTGAGAGCGGCAGCCGTAAAACGGATCACTTTACTAGGAAATGCTGGAAAATCTGTGACGCAGTGAAATAAAAATTGCGTGGCTCCTTTTGCGAGGTTATGAATTTGTCAAAATTTTAAAAACTCGCGAAAGTCATCCTGTCTACGTTATTGAGGGAAAAAATGAACGATTTACGAACATATGCCGAGTCTTGAAAGTTAATTGGTTGAAATAAATGATTGATTTAAAATTTATAAATTCCATTTTCGAGGTTTCATTTGGACCATCAATCAATTTATAAGTTATGACTAAAAATTGCAAGGATTTATTTGGACAAAGTCTTGCAAGACACGCCAAAACAAAACCATCCGGTAACAATCAAGTCCAATAAAGAAACAAACACCGAACCCAAACCATCAGGCAACAGGTGCTGCAAAGAACCAACATCAGCCACAACCATCAGGCAACAGGTGCTGCAAAGAACCAACACCAGCCATAACCATCAGGCAACAGGTGCTGCAAAGAACCAACACCAGCCATAACCATAGCACTATTGTGCCACTGTGATGGTGCCTGCCACGGCACTAAGAGCCACTGTGATGGCGTCCACGGCACTAAGTGCCACTGTGATGGCATCTGCCACGGCACTAAGTGCCACTGTGATGGCGTCTGCCACGGCACTAAGTGCCACTGTGATGGCGTCTGCCGCGGCACTGAGTGCCACTGTGACGGCGTCTGCCACGGCACTGAGTGCCACTAACATGATGGCACCAGCCAACGGTAGCGTAGGCTATATTTACACCGAGGAAATCAATTCGTGTCAGCTTTGATGCCCTGTCACGAAAACCTTTTTGGAAAATATTCGTCAAAGCTTGAGAGTTGGAGGTGTCGAGGAATGAATTTAGGAGGCGGTGAAAATTAAGGAAGTGGAATCACTTTTTCACTTCGTAACTCAGTTTTTAGCGCATTTTCTCATTTATGAAAAAATGCACTATTGTACTCGCCATGTCCGTCTGGCTGTCTGTCTGTCTCTACGTCCGTCTGTCCGTCTGTCCGTGACCTCAAGTTTCCGTCGACGAGAAAAAGCGCTCTCTGTCACTCACTGCAGTGAGTACTGAGTTATATTTTTTTATCCTTAACTTGCATTAAAGGATGCATAAAAAAACCAAGTGAAATAGATATTCAATTTAAACTCACAGACATGAAGAAACTTCTTCACATTTCCGCCCCGGCATAAAGAGGCGCTGGCAATAACATCCATGAAGGCTGTTTTCGCAGCTGCCAATCTCAGCGCACAAGCCGTGCAGCTCACTTCACATTCCGGGACAGCAACCAAAAATAGGCTATCTAATTTAAGTGATATCTCGTATCATCTTACCTGACAACAACCAAAAAATAGGCTATTTAATTTAAGTGATATCTCGTATCATCTTACCTGACAACAACCAAAAAATAGGCTATCTAATTTAAGTGATATCTCGTATCATCTTACCTGACAACAACCAAAAAATAGGCTATCTAATTTAAGTGATATCTCGTATCATCTTTGTCTCTTATACACATCTAGATGTGTATAAGAGACAGACACTGAATTCTTTAGAAGCGTTGTCTTTAGAAAGCCATTTTTAAACGNATCATCTTACCTGCCTCGTATCATCTTACCTGCCTCGTATCATCTCACTTGCCTCGTATCATCTTACCTGCCTCGTATCATCTTACCTGTCTCGTATCATCTTACCTGCCTGGCATCATCTGGCCAGAAGACGTCGTGATAGCTGACGAGTTCAAAAGGTTTTCGCCATGTTAAAACGAAATCAACAGCCTTTAATTGGCTCCGATAAATTTTTAATTAGCTTAGAACAGTTGAGGATCTACGAATTAACTTTGAATGTTAATTGAACATTAGTTTAACACATTTTTTTAATTCTTTCAATGTTCCATTCCAGTTTAATGTTCAAAAGTGTGACAAATTTGTCATGTAACTTTTTGTCACAGCAAGAACGAAAGATTAAAGCAAAAACAAATATCCTGACAGTGACATTGTGCTGTGAACTTTGTTTTAGCGCACTTCTGCAACAGCTCAAATGCTCGGCAATCAGACTGATCAGTTCAATATGATTAGAATCTATTAAAATACGTAAGGACACCTTCATGAAAAGAACTAATCACATGCCTTGAGTACCACAGCCCTTAAGTTAAACTTAAACCATGAACAAGAGCCAATATTTTGTTCCCCGATTTTGCTATTGCAATAGCAAAATAAAATGTACCTTGCTCCGAATGCCTCACACATTTAATATTAGTAATTTTTGGAGGCATCTATAACTTATGCCACGTCGCATCCACAGTTTCGTTCTTATGTTTGTCACATGTTGGGCAAGACCTTAGGGTATTCCCAAATATAAATATGAAAATACAAAAATTCTTACGTTGCATTGCGCCAGTCAACTAACTGTTTTACTGACGTGTAACCTGATGTAACTTTTCTACGCAATATATAATAGATTCACAGTTCTGAGCTCAGGATCTGGGCCCATACTTTCAAAAAAAGTTAAGAGATCGTAAGTTCATCAGCCAATCATTGACGGCCTTTCAAGCAAAATCCACCAATCATAGACAAGAAAACAGAGCGTAAGTACTTACGTTAACTTAGCGAGTTTTGAAAGTATGGCCCCTGGTCTCAAATTTGTAAATTAAATCCTGTATCGAAAAAGCATCAAATTCTATCCAGCTACATATTCCAACGTCATCATTTTACAGCATTCATTTAAATTTGCCTTTAAAACTACATACAATTCAATAATTCGATTCATTATCATATGCATTCAATAAAATCTTACACAAAAAGAACTTGCGCACCAATAATCCCGCGAAATGACACCACTTTCAAACGAAAAAATCAAAACTTGTATCGTTTCAGGAAGAAAAAATGTTCAGCTTCCACCTGGACACATCATCGCCGCAACTGTGCTTTTTTTCCTGAGAAAATAAAAGCGCCTACACTCTCAGAGAAATTAGAGGATCTTTGTCCAAATGCCGATATATTTTTTACCAGGAGAGATCATCCTGACCCAGTTTAGCATGGTAAAAGAGCGTATCAGTGCATGGTATGTCCGCTCTGTACTCATACTGCGGGTGAGAAAATGTGTCACCATTTGGACAACATGACCCAAATATTTTACCGAGTGCAGGTAGCGAGCACCTCAACGCTCGTCACATTTAACGCTTATCACATTTAACGCTCGTCATATTTGGACAACATGACTCAAGTATTTTACCGAGTGCATGTAGCGAGCAATTCAACGCTCGTCACACATTTACGCCCCACGGAAACACGAGTTCTTTACAGCAGCAAACGAGGCCTCGCAAGTTAGTAATAATTAAACCTCACACAAAACCTGGAGCCATACTTTCAAAAAAAGTTAAGAGATCGTAAGTTCATCAGCCAATCATTGACGGCCGTTCAAGCAAAATCCACCAATCACAGACAAGAAAATAGAGCGTAAGTACTTACGTTCACTTAGCGAGTTTTGAAAGTATAGGCCCTGGACTGACATGTCGGTTCCTGGCCTGCGCCACAATCACGGAGCTGGCCAGCGCAAGCCATCAAATATTTCCCGTGTAGTGCACTGTTCGAAAAAATGGTAAAAAAACGGTCCCACCGGCGTTCTAGTGGCCGGTCCTCACGTAAAAATAAACGGGTTATCCGTTTTTTCAGATATTTTACGGATTTTTAGTGTTAAATTTGAATAAAAAGGGTCATACGATGCTTCTTTTCACGTGTCGGCCGGCCACTAGAACGACGGTGAGAGCGTTTAACGGTTATTTTTCCTACAGTGTGATGACTTTTCTTGCCGCCTGATCGATATACCCGCCGACAATTGGGCACATAAAAAATCCAGCGAGTTTTTCAGCAGCGGATAATAGAATTTTAAATTCCCTCTCCCCTCACGCAGCAATAAAAATACTGACCACCACAATTTCGTAATGCAAATTTTCACGGTAATTTTTAAATTCAGGGACTGAAGACATATATTGACAACAATATGTCAATATATAATTTTGTTTCTCATGTCTCATAATTATAAATAGAAATTTTCGTCCGAGTATTGATAACAACGAAAGTATCGTAATAATAACCTCAATATAAGAAATGCATGGGGATGGAGCTTCCTAGCGAGTCAAAATATTTGGCAAAATGATTTTCATCAGTACCGCGATTTTCGTTGTCGGCTCATCAATTTTTAGTCAAATCAGATTTCATCTCGACTACCACGTTGCGTAATCACCGATATCAACTTTTTATCCAAGCTTTAAATAATTTTTCTCTCCCATTAGAACTAAGTTTTATGTTATTGCAGGACGCAACACACAGTTCTCGTCATCCTCAATATATATCTCACACCGAAGTTCGTAAGAAAACAGCCTGCCAGAATAGCGCGTTTAATATAAGAATAATAATAGCGCCAGCCAGAATATAAGAATAACGCGGCCTGCATTTAGGGAATCAGTATATAAATAGCGCGGCCTGCGTTTAGAGAGCCAATACGTAAGAATAGCGCGGCCTGCATTTAGTGAGTCAGAATAAAAGAATAGCGTGGCCTACATTTAGTGAGTCAGTATATAAATAGCGCAGCCTGGATTAAGGGAATCAGTATATAAATAGCGCGGCCTGCATTTAGGGAGCCAGTATATAAATAGCGCAGCCTGCATTTAGGGAGCCAGTACAAGAAAATATAGCGGCTTGGATATCCTGTCAGGTCTGCAAAGATCACGCGCGCTGGATTTATAGATCAATAACAACCCTTGTAACAGCGGGAAACTTGAGCAGGTAAGCTGCTTAAATGTGCGCAAATTTGAGACCAGAGGCGAGCTGCAAGAACAAAACTTAAGGCCGCAACTCTCTTACGTGACGTAAATCTTGGAAATTTCTCCACGACTCTCACCGACGATGGAGGCAAGGAAACTGTGAACGACATGTAAAAAAAATTGGAGACGTTCGACGCTTTCAACATGGAACGAAATTTTGAAAATGGTAAATGGCTTGGGTTCGCTTGGTTGTAAATGTAGCGCAACAAAAAGTCTTTGTCAAGGAAAAAATTCAATGATTAAAACAAAAATTAAAACAAATACGTATTTGAAAATGCTGAGAAAATTCATCCTGCAAATGATTATTATGCTGGAACAAAGCGGAGCGAGAGACTAAGTGCCACTCCAAACGACTGCACACAAATCATATGGAGCCGCTAGATATAGGACTTCCATTGATGAAATACAACTTATTTCCCAAAACTTATTTCCCAAAATTGTACGAAAATGAAATGAACATAAAATGCATCCAAACAGAATGACACCGAAAGAACAACAATAATATGACACATAGCCCAAACACAGGTCCAGCTGTAAAAAGAAGTAAACGCAGTTAATTCTTTTTACAGAAGCAAGAAAACAACATTGAAGCAAGAAAACAACACAGAAGCAAGAACACATGGCAGTCATCAAACAACGAACGTTAACAAGCAAGACGCGCGCAGTAAACTGGTTAATCCTGGGCGTTAGCTGAACACGAGGTCCCTACAGTGCCGTGGATCACCCGATGATCTTGTCCGGCTTAACCCGCCAATTCCGGACTATAGTAACAACCGACTTCACGGCGCTCAGTGCATGATGACAACTTTTTTCTTATTCAGCACACAATGTAACATTGTGATTAATTAATACAAATGAGTTGTAATAGAAATAACTTTTTGAACTTGGGTTCCAAAGACCCGTGTGTTGAAATAGAAGTGTTGGGTTCGAAAGACCAATACAAATGTGTTGAAATAGAAATAACTTTTTGAACTTTGGTTCGAAAGACCATTGCAGGAATGATAGCTTAAGAAATCGAAATATTATTCGCTTTTTCCAACAACATACATTAGCTTTAATGATTTGAAATCAACATTTTTCTCACATATTTTATTCCTTCGCCTTTGTTGTTCTTATCCAATGCTACTGTACTGAAAATTCGAACAATCTCACTAAACAATATTCAGTCTGTGCCTACACTGCTTCTTCAGCCCAGTTTCATCAAGTGCAAATTCGTGGGCTGTGAAGCGAGGGTATCAAGAATTCCAACATTTGTGTTCCTGAGCCAAGTAATACAAGACGGAGCCAGGGCTGATAGCCCCTCTGAACTCTGGACAATTTGTTGGGGCAATATATGCTGAGCGTTCGTTCTCATGCGTCACTAGAATAGCGGGTTATTTAAATGAGTGACGGTGTCTACAACAATAGCAGTGACATAGATATAGTGGTGTCAGGTTGCGGTAATAACAACAGGGGCAATGACATTGTTTGTAAATATAGATATCGGCATTTAACATATCACCGTCATGAGTATAAAATGAGCTTATCATACTTAGAAGTAGCCTAGAAATAACACCACGCGACAAAACAACGCTTTATCAATACAACTAATTTTATGGTAGATTGATTAAAAGAATGGTTTTCAATTTTTCTGTTCACATGAGAGCTTAATTGTTCAGTTTTTTTATGGTAATAGCGGGTGAAATACTGGAATAGATATGACAAAAAGTCGATACGTAAATCATTCTTAATGACAACAAACCTACGGATATTACTCTCATAATTCAAGTATCTTTTTCCAATAAACCTGCACCAAACAAACTATCGTGCCGCACATTCCAAGCCATTTTACGTGCACACACTAATTAAATAAATTTAATATCCTTGAGATCTGTTTATTAACCTGGTCTGGGAAAATCTGTATCAACTAATATTTCTACGAACCCATCATATTGATAATTAATTCAATAAAAATTCTATCTCATCTGTCATAAATACACAGGTTACTCTTACCATATTTTATACTTTAATCACCTCGTTGACAATATTTCACCAAAAATATTCACATAACTCTTAGATTCAATCAACCCTTTAACTAGTCACCGCAAAAAATCTCTCAGTTCTTGAATTTTAAACCTTTATTAATCACATAACACAGTATTCAACCCTTTAACTAGTCCCCGCAAAAAATCTTCAAGTTCTTGAATATTAAACCTTTATTAATCACATAACACAGTATTCAACCCTTCAACTAGTCCCCGCAAAAAAATCTCTCAGTTCTTTAATTTTAAACCTTTATTAATCTGAGCACCAACGTTGACTTAATGACAGGATCAAAAAATAGAGTAATGAACTCCCTGGCACGGCACCATCTTTCATAAATAAACAGGTTACTCTTACCATATTTTATAATTTAATACCCTCGTTGACAATATTTCACCAAAATATTCACATAACTTTTAGATTCAATCAACCCTTTAACTAGTCCGTGCAAAAATCTCTCAGTTCTTGAATTTTTAACCTTTATTAATCTGAGCACCAACGTTGACTTAATGACAGGATCAAAAAATAGAGTAATGAAGTCCCTGGCACGGCATAACAGAAGGTCGTGAAGCATCGCAGCAGCAAGGCAATTAGCCGCGGCTTTTAATGAGATCGTCCGGGCTTAAAGTGCGCTGAAATTTTAGCAGCCATAAAAACACGCGCCGGGATGAAAGTTACCGCACTGATAATTAGAGGGATAGAACACGGCATTTGAAAACTTTAAAAGTCTTTAATGCTAAACAAAATGGTAATTATTCAATACTTATTATTAGCAATACTAGCAAGCAATGGTAACACTTGAAATGACTTTAGCAATAATTTTTCGAATTTAATACCCTACAAAACAGACTAGTTGATAAGGAGAACCATTTTCATTCCAACTTCATATTGGTTATATATTACAAAACCCAAATCAAAATATAACAACCTAAGAACTGTTTGTCACGTTGTTGAGACTCAGAACAGCTTGGACCATATACCTTTAAGCCATTAGACGTTCAAGCCACTGTGAATAAAGTTGGTTTCGTTTAAACGTTTTGTAAATGTTCCTACAAATCAATAAAAATTTGATTCCGTCAAAAAGACGTTTTTTTCAAGGTTATTTCAACATTATATGGCTGGTTGTTAACTTAATGCAGTTCAGCGCGTATATATATATATGTTGCAAGAACGGCACACTGAGTTCAGCGCGTATATCGTAAGTACGGCACACTGAGTTCAGCGCGTATATCGTAAGTACGGCACACTGAGTTCAGCGCGTATATCGTAAGTACGGCACACTGAGTTCAGCGCGTATATCGTAAGTACGGCACACTGAGTTCAGCGCGTATATCGTAAGTACGGCACACTGAGTTCAGCGCGTATATCGTAAGTACGGCACACTGAGTTCAGCGCGTATATCGTAAGTACGGCACACTGAGTTCAGCGCGTATATCGTAAGTACGGCACACTGAGTTCAGCGCGTATATCGTAAGTACGGCACACTGAGTTCAGCGCGTATATCGTAAGTACGGCACACTGAGTTCAGCGCGTATATCGTAAGTACGGCACACTGAGTTCAGCGCGTATATCGTAAGTACGGCACACTGAGTTCAGCGCGTATATCGTAAGTACGGCACACTGAGTTCAGCGCGTATATCGTAAGTACGGCACACTGAGTTCAGCGCGTATATCGTAAGTACGGCACACTGAGTTCAGCGCGTATATCGTAAGTACGGCACACTGAGTTCAGCGCGTATATCGTAAGTACGGCACACTGAGTTCAGCGCGTATATCGTAAGTACGGCACACTGAGTTCAGCGCGTATATCGTAAGTACGGCACACTGAGTTCAGCGCGTATATCGTAAGTACGGCACACTGAGTTCAGCGCGTATATCGTAAGTACGGCACACTGAGTTCAGCGCGTATATCGTAAGTACGGCACACTGAGTTCAGCGCGTATATCGTAAGTACGGCACACTGAGTTNTGTATTGAACAGAAGTGTTTACAGTGCAAGTGTTTACTGGTGCTCAACTGTGTATGGAACAGTAGTGTTTACAGTGCAAGTGTTAGGCCAAACAGGAGTGTTTACAGTGCGAGTGTTTACTGGAACCTAACTGTGCAGTAAACAGGAGTGTTTACAGTGCGAAGGCTTAGGCGCCTTTAAATAAGTATTTTCAACTACAACAGGAAGAGTATTGCAGTCACAGAAGCCACACTCAAAAAAATGAATAGGTCTTATTGACCAAATAGTGACAGACTTTCTTACCCAGAGCACGAGCAAAAAGCGCAAGTAGTAGTAGGTCCTAATAGGCCCTTTTGCCGGGTTAAACTGGGTCATGATGACCCAAGAAAAAGAGAAGAATGCAGCGCTATTTGGACAAAGTCTAACTCATTTCTCTTAGTGCACGCTGTCCAATTTACTCGTATGTCAATTTTTTCGTTCTGCACACAAATTACGCTCGACTTTGCTCGCAACCTCAAACGCAATAAACGCAATTGTGTGAACATCACAAAAATAACGCTGTGCTTCTCAGTACAGCTGCAAAACAAACAGTATAACTGGGAACATTAAATATTCAGTAACAGTAAAAAGTTACTAGCTTAAACAACACATTGTATCCTAGGACTCACACCAATAACGAAATATCAAAATTTCTACAAAACGCTGTCCGTCAGGGCTTTCCAATATATTAAATATTCATTAACAGTAAAAAGTTACTAGCTTAAACAACACAAATGAACACATTGTATCCTAAGACTCAGACCAATAACGAAATATAAAAATTTTCGACAAAATGCATCCCAATAACGCAATTATTTCATAAAATGGTCCCTTGAGTACACGCTTCGAATATCAAGCCGCTGACTTAAACCTATCGACAATCGATGCAGAGGCTCAAGCCTGAAGAGAAAGCCTGCGGTCATAAACCACTGCAGCTGAACAGCCACTCCAGCGCTGCTTCTCGCACCCTCAGGTTAAATATCGATTGCCTAGCCATGACCTGAGTATATCGTGGTAATTGTGGAATAATTTGTTAGGAAATCGTGGTGAATGCAGGCTAATTATCGTGGTAATTGTAGAATAATTTGTTAGGAAATCGTGGTAAATGCAGACAAATTTGTTAGGAAATCGTGGAAAATGCAGGCTAATTTGTGAGTATATCGTGGTAATTGTGGAATAATTTGTTAGGAAATCGTGGTAAATGCAGGCTAATTTGTGAGTATATCGTGGTAATTGTGGAATAATTTGTTAGGAAATCGTGGTAATTGTAGAATAATTTGTTAGGAAATCGTGGTAAATGCAGGCTAATTTGTGAGTATATCGTGGCAATTGTAGAATAATTTGTTAGGAACTCGTGGTAAATGCAGGCAAATTTGTCAAAATATATGGGCCTTTTGGGCGATACCTGCAAACATATACCTATTGCTTTGTCAGGTCATACAGTTGATGTAAATACAGATTGCTTACAGTTACTGCGCCAGCCCATTCCATTTTAGCTAAATATTAATTCCTTTGCTCTGTCGTCCATTTGCTATTTCACTCATCAGGGAGAAAGCGAGTTTTTCATTAAACTAAACTCGCAAGAAACATGTCGACAGCTTCGCTCAGGACGTAATAATCAGGACGTGAATACATAGAGTTACAGGCCGTAACAATCAGCACATAGAGACATGGTGTTACGGGCCGCAACAATCATCACATGGAGACAGAGTTACGGGCCGTAACAATCAGTACATGTACACGTAGAGTTACGAGCCGTAACAATAATCAGCACGTGGAGGCATATAGTTATGAACCGCAACAATCATCACATGGAGACATGGAGTTACGGGCCGCAACAATCAACACGTGGAGGCATAGAGTTACGGGCCCGCAATAATAAACACATGGAGGCATAGAGTTACGGGCCGCAACAATCATCACATGGAGACATGGAGTTACGGGCCGCAACAATCAACACATGGAGACATAGTTACGAGCCGTAACAACTAACAATTACGACTTGTACACATTGAGTTACAGGCCGTAACAATAAGGACATAGAGACATATAGTTAATGGCCGTAACAATCATCACATGGAGACATAGTTAGGAACCGTAACAATCGTCACATGAAGGCACAGAGTTACGGGCCGTAAACAACATTCTCATGTTACAGGGCATTAAAGGTTCGCAAATAGCTTGTGCTCCAGCATCGTGGTCGGCTAAAATTGGATATAAAAGTGAGTGATACTTCAACGGCAAGCGGGGAAAGAAGAAGCCAAATTGTTGTGTTTTTTAAGTCAAAATTTGTGCTGCAATGTTTATAATTCGATTAAACAAGAACATAAAAATGAGAGTTCATCGTCATCAATGAGATTATTTAAATCGTTAAGTAATTGGTTCCAGTTAACAAATAGCAATGTCTGAGCAGCCGCAATATTTCGATAAGTAAGGTTCAGTACCAAATACAAAAAATTACTATTTCCTAGGTAAGGCCTAGGAGGATCGAAATTTGCGTCTCTGTTAATGGCTTGCGATCGGTGCGACAGCACGGTGCCCGCATATTATTAGGTAAAAAACTATTCTTTTGTCTTGAGTATTCTCCTTTTCACATTTGAATATTTCTATTGAAATATGGATGCAATGTGTGTAATTTTATTTTTTGTACATTTTATGGTAGTTCATTTATTTGCGGAAACCGTTTCATGTATGTTGAATCCTTAGGCAATCGTTGGAGTATTTGACAACCTGAGTCAAGTTAATCCTACAGTGACTGTGATGGAAATTTTGAGAGGAAAGGCGGCAAATAAATTATTGTTACGGTAGTTAAGTTAGTTTAGCTGCTAGATGTTTACTAGCGCTCCAACTATTTAGATATCTCGCACCGAAAGTCGAAATGAAGATCACCAACGAGGTGGAAGGTCTCAATTTTTGAAAGATCGTTCATCACCCACAAGGGGCGGAAGGTCTCAATTGTCCAGCCCGCTGAAACTGGCTCGAAAGAAGCAGCGTTAGCATCTTAATGAGACGAAGTGACAAGGAGGGACAGATGACAAGGAGGGACAGGTGACAAGGAGGGACAGGTGACAAGGAGGGACAGGTGACAAGGAGGGACAGGTGACAATGAGGGGCAGGTGACAAGGAGGGACAGGTGACAAGGAGGGACAGGTGACAAGGAAGGACAGGTGACAAGGAGGGACAGGTGACAAGGAGGGACAGGTGACAAGGAGGGACAGGTGACAAGCAGGGACAGGTGACAAGGAGGGACAGGTGACAAGCAGGGACAGGTGACAAGGAGGGACAGGTGAAAAGCAACAGAAACGAAGACACTCGAACAAGAGGTCGCTTAATTACACGGGACGTCGGCAGCCCGCATGAGAGAGACAGAGAAGAGAAATGTAAGGAATCCTATCTACATAATAACTTAATGTAAGGAATTCTACCTACATAATAATTTAATGTAAGGAATCCTACCGACATAACAATGTAAGAAATACTGCCTAGTACATAATAACATAATCAGACAACTGCGTGAAATCCCATAGGACTTCTTCTAACGCGCACAGACACACGTCAGAAGTCCCCCTGAGGGGTAATGCTACGGTAGAGGTCGTCTTTAATCTGTAGTGCTATCCGAAATAATGAGCATTGTTATCTGCCGAACTGAAGAGGATACCACAAAAATATCAGTATAGCAACAGCGACGAGACGTTGCCGCCGGACACCCCGGCTACAGATCCTATTGATTGGTCAGCCTCCCGCCCTTTGTCCAGCTGGCGCGCGGTAGCGGCCAAGCCTCTAACTAGGCTAAAGAGTCCTAGCATTTCAGGGAAAAATTAATTTTAAATTGATGAAAAAAAATTAGAAACCAGTAAATTAAAACAATTGTCAATCAGGAAATTAAAACAATTGTACTGGTTGAAATATTGTTTAGCTTAAGTTGATTCCAGTGAACGTTCATTTCAACGTTGATTCAAGCGAGCAACGTTTATTTCAACGTTGATTCAAGCGAGTAACGTTCATTCCAACGTTGATTCAAGCGAACAACCTTTATTTCAACGTTGATTCAAGCGTGCAACGATTATTTCAATGTTGATTCAAGCGAGCAACGTTTATTTCAACGTTGATTCAAGCAAGTAACGTTTATTCCACCGTTGATTCAAGCGAGCAACGTTTATTTCAACGTTGATTCAAGCGAGAAACGTTTATTCCACCGTTGATTCAAGCGAGCAACGTTTATTTCAACGTTGATTCAAGCGAGTAACGTTTATTCCACCGTTTATTCAAGCGAGCAACGTTTATTTCAACGTTGATTCAAGCATGCAACGTTTATTTCAACGTTGATTGAAGCGAGAAACGTTTATTTCAACGTTGATTCAACGTCAGATGTATGGTGGGCATAGGCCCACTTCGGCATTTTGGAATACTTTTGTGGTATCTCGTTCCAAATAAATTCAAAAGTACAAATTTAAAGCAACGTAATAATACGATTTAAATTTTAAAGCATCTCATCAAAGCCAATTCCTAACTAATTACATTAATTTTGACGATTATAGTTAGTTATCAGAGAGTAAAATCTATATCAAATCATGACTTTACAAAGTATTTATCCAGCTCTTGATGAATTAAGTCCAGGTTGCAATGTCAGCATAAGGCCCGTTATTCAGGGATTAGAAAATTATGTTTGTCAACTTATTCGAGGAAAAATTACGATGCCTAAGGAAAAAACAAGTATTAAGGATCAACGGCAGAGATAGTTGTTCAGGATATATTTACATGAACGTGAAATATATGACAAAGAGTCTATAGTATTTAAAATTTCAACAGAAAAATTACTAATATTCCCAGCTAATCAGTAAACAGTTCAGAATTTCATCCTAGGATTTTAATTGCAAAAAAAAAAAAAATTCAGACAAAACAATTGACTGTGAAGCAAGATCTTCTTCACTGCATTATATAGCACAGAAACCCACCACTCGAGCATTCATGAATGTAAGATACAGTATCACAATCTGATGCAAATAAATTTATGTAGTCCTCAAAACTTATTAAATAATGAATAAATGACAAGGTATTTTCTTTTAGCCACGTCGGTCTTTAAATTCAAACAATTGTCCTGGTTTCATTCAAAACCTTACCGACAAACGGAGAGCAAATTTTCTTCCTTCCGAGACTCATAAAAATCTGAGACTCCATTTCATTTCGGAAATGGACCGCATTTAACTTTCTTGTATTGTACAAGAAGCGAGAGCCCGCACCGCAATTTAATACCAAGAATTACAAGACTAAGACTAGATATTAAATACAAGACTGTCATTTCTCGGCAATAGGTACAGACGTAATATGTAAAGTTTGGCCGAAACTCAATGGTCTCAATGTCCTGACGAGAGCAGAGAACTTGCAGAGTCATGAAGAGATTGTAACCAAACTTTTGTAGAGCGACGAATGGCCAAGGAGTCTGCGATCCTGGGAATGGCAGCTCGATAAGAACTTTTCTTTGATCCAAACATTGAAGCGAGTTATAAGCAAGAACTACGAAGTGCCTCATCCTTAGAAATAAAAATGCAGCGAAAATGCTAGGACTCTTTGCGTTGAAAGAAATGAAAGAAATCAGCCTGTCATTACTTAGATAGAGGTTTGTTCAAAGGTTTGCAGCAGAACGAATTTTTAGATAACGGACGGTGTAAGCCACGCGTCACAATAAAGTCAAACACTTATCAAAACTATGTTTTCTGTACACGAATATACTGGGTGCAAACACTGTATTCTCTGTGTAGGAATATCCTGGGTGCAAACACTGTATTCTTTGCGTAGGAATATCCTGGGTGTAAACACTGTATTCTCTGCGTAGGAATATCCTGGGTGTAAACACTGTATTCTCTGTGAAATAATATCCTGGGTGCAGACACTGTGTTCTCTGCGTAGGAATATCCTGGGCGCTAACACTGTATTCTCTGTGAAAGAATATACTGGGTGTTAACACTGTTCTCGATGTTCAAATATAATCGTAGGAAGCAACATAGGCACAGGAGTGACGTCGGATGCTGTCAAGAATACAAAGAATGTCTGCCAGACAGACCATTGTTCGCGAGGCTATTGACACGCGCATGATAAGGTTTGATGGAAGCAGCGTGCAGGTGATAAGCAATTGTGAATCACTAAAGTATCCAACCTTTAATACCAAAGTGAAGACAATCAGAAACTGAATTACAGGTAAATTATATTGAAATAATTCCATAAATGAAGAAAAATATTTTTACAAATAATAAAATAAAATTTCTTGAACCGTGACCTCAAAACGAAACCGTTCTCTTGTATAGGTACTCAAATTTCAACAGAACTATATGATGCAGCTGGGAGCAGTGGCTGAACCCCATCAGCCTCTTAACCATTAACATTAGACTATTCAACCACTGTGGCAGTTATTACGTTTAAAATGTTGTCTACGCAGATAAACACTTGATGAGCAGACGTCCCGTCAGTGGACATAAGGTTAAATAAAGACTGGTACACTAGGCAGTTTAAAGGCTACAGTTCAAACAGAAAAATCACAATTTCAGTTTATATAAATTCCTTTTGTCCCTCTAAATTCGTCGTTTCTGATAATTCTATGGTTTGAATGAAACTAATTTAGAATTTTTTGTATTCAACAAAATCCGCACTTAAGCTTGTATTTTGAAATGACTTATTGATTTTAAATGATACATAAAATTTATAAAAGAGGTTCATCAAAGTAAAACGTGTAAGTACGAGCGACCAACTGCCAGACAACATTTACACAAAATTATTTGTCTCTAGCTTTTGTTGAACTGCAGCAGGGCAGCAAGCAAGCAAACAGGCTGACGCGAGCTGTCGTATTTCAGTTGGTTAAGAGAAAAAGACTGAGGCTTAGGCGTGGTAAAAGAGGAGCCTAACGGTCCCAGAAAATCAGTTGGGAGCGTTAGCGGACGCCGGCACTATGGACAAATGCAAGGTCGGCACCGGCAACGAGCTCTCCACATAAAGGCTCCACACGGCATTACGGTGGAAGTGTACCGTATATAAGGTTCGCTGCTTCGATATTGACACTACAATGACTTAAAGCTACTGGGAAAACCGTAATTGCGAAGATATACGGCGCTACAGCAAGTCAAGTTCTCGATGAATGCCTAGCTTATTATTTTTACGCAAACACAGCTTTCAAAAATATAATCGAAGCGGAATTAGCGGAAAAAAGAAACCATAAAGAGAGTACACTGCGAGAAAGTGCATCTGTAAAGAGAAGGCAAGCTGTGTTCCATATTACAGACCAGAGCGCGGACGAGTTCACTGGTACAGAAGTCACAACAATTCCAGTTAATTGCTGGAACACAAACACATTGAGCGCAAAGTTTTTCAGTCCGGGGTAATATGATGAAGAACTCCATGCGAAGATAAACAGAAATGATTTCAACTTTATTAAAGCGCCAGTGAATCACGTGAATGCGATAAATATTATTTTGAGTGAGTTTGTGCAGTTGTGTTAAATGTTATATTTATTGGGGATGTAGATTTATTACGCTATTATGAGCCAACTTTGATTGATAACTATGAATTTTGGCTCATTTTCACACCAAACAATCACGGCGAACAGGGCAAATAATAAAATTTACAATACGTACAAACTGTACGTAGAAAAGTCAATCATCAGCGCAATAAATCTACGTATGTTTAAACCAGTATTAAAGTAGCTTATCTACACGTTGTTTGAGCAGGTGTTTGGCGATGATTTCAATTATACAAAGCGTGCCTTCTACACAAATAATAACGGAAATAACCCAAATTGAAAACAAACAAAACTGTTGCATAAATGTTAGGTATCAAATTCGAGCCATTCTAATTTGTAATTTGCTTTATAATACTAATGAGAAATATTATTAGAGATGAAGTTTTCATAGAATAAATTTTTTTCAAGTTTTCTTACATTTTCCTTTATATACTAGCAGGAAACTTTCCTAGTTTATCGGTGAACTTCCTCCAAAAAAAACGGTGGACGAGTAACATTTTATAACACAAATCTATAAAAGAATATAATGTAAAACAATAAGAAATTATTCATTTAAATGGATGATTAAAACGCAAGATGACCAGTTACGAGCCTCAAAAATAAATTCATAATGAATGAATTCAGTTTCCTGAGCGTACAAATTTAAGTTTTAAAATACCGGGAATAAGAGTCGCATTATTTGAAAATATAAAATGAAATAAGGACAGTAAGAATTCTAACAGTTCCGTCAATGAACTGAATAATATTTTATTTTAATTATACAGAAAACAACACGAGGTCTCTCGAAGTTAGCTTATTGTCACTTGATAGAAACCATCATCGATTTCATGGAATACATAACTAGAATTCTCGCGAAACGTGAACGTTTATTCTAGTTATACGTAAACAGAAGCATTCCAAAAACAGCTAAACAAAAATACTACGCTTTTACATTACAGGAGATGGATTTAAGCAATATGCGCTTAAAAATTACTTTTTAAAGACAACACGTCTATAGAATCCAGCGTCTCTGATGCTACATATAATTTCCAATTATATTATCAAATATTAAAAAAATTAATTTATAAATTTCATTTTTAAAATAAAAAAAAATTCAAAATTATTTATTCTGTCAATTGATTCATGCATTGCCTCCGACTTTACGCAAGTGTGCAAAATTTCAGATCGATTAGACGTTTAGAAGTGCGTTGAGAATCGATCATAAGATTTGTAGTAAACAGAATTATTTTTTCATTAAAAAATTTGTAATTTTTAAAATTATATATTCTGTCAATTGATTCATGCATTGTGTCCAACTTTGCGCAAGTGTGCGAAATTTCAGGTCGATTGAACAGGTAGAAGTGTGTTAAATATCAATTATAAGATTTGTAGCAGACAGACAAAAAAATTTAAAGAGAAGTGTTGTAAAAATAGCGTAAAACTGTGCTGGAACATGTACGATCAATATATCTCATCGCATAAGATTTTTATTTCAATATCGAATAATTACAAATGCTGTTGAACCACTCCAACATTTGCGATAGATTCGAAACAGCGATAGATCCGGCAGTAAAAGTAGGATCCTTTCATTCGAATATATGACGAGTCGAGAATATATGGAGAGATCTTCAAAGGCTTTGACGGTGGAACGGCTTTCAAAAAGCAATAAAAAAACTATGGGCAGAAATTTGAATCTAGTGCCGTGGTCTAACGTTGCAACTCGAGCCGGAAATTTCTAAGAAAACTTGACATTTCCAGGAAATATCTCGACTGAGCTGGATAGCAAGTCCCATGTAGAATGCGATACTCGTTTCGGATCAATAGGAAAAAATAACGCGAAACAATTTGTTATTTGTCCCTAATCCATCTAGTGATATTTTCATATGGCTGGACAATTTATGAGATGACGCCAAATAAACTGTGGAAATAATAGATTAATGGAAAACGGACTCCTTACCGGTTATCGCAGGTATCCTTATAACACTGAATAATCGTTTCAGTCGATCACAATTTTTTGGTTAAAATAAATTGGTTCTATGCGGCTGCCAAAACTCACTGTGCGGATACAAATCAGGTTTTGAGCAGATACTCGTGGAGAAAGTTGGTACATTTGACCAAGTGAGCGCGACTAATTCTCATGACAGCATCTGACCAGCAATAGTTCGGTCCAAACACAAGTGTTCAGGTAGAATGCTTTTTCGATCCATCGGTAACAGACTGTATCGCGCTAAATACTGGTCAAGCGAAGTGACTATCACGAACCAGGGTTCAGAAGATCAAATAACCAACGCGATTTCGAAGACAAGATTGATACATCGTTAATAACTCTTAATTAGGACGCCCAAAACGAGGGAAAGATTGTACGAAGACACTCGTAGAAGGTCGCTTACACGAGACGTCGGCCGCCCGCACGAGAGAGACAGAGAAGGGAAATGTAAGAAATCCAACCTACACAACCAAGCCCTTTCACCTGAGGCCTACAGTGAGGCACAGCGAGCTGTGGTGGGGCGCTCAAGAGCAATGAAACTGCAGGGTATGACACCTGAACATCATACTTAACCTTAACGTGTTGGCGATAGTAAGGCAGTATTAAGGCAACATTCAAGCTACATATATGAGGATAATGCAAGAAACGAAATAAAACTTAAGCAGCCCAATGACAACACAGATAAAGCATTGATATAACATAAAAACAACAGTAAGCAAACAGCACTGAAGCCAAGTTGAGACAACACTAGCCCACTAGGGTGGAATTCTAGGAATGGTGGTTCTGCTGGTTCACTGGTTCATCTATTAAAAATTAATCAAGTCAGGCAACTTTATCAAGCACCAAATTATCTACTTGATAATAAAAGAAAATCCAAGTATAAGATTTTCAGATGCAATATATGAGCACTTGTTCATAGATTACCTCTTCTGAATTCCATCCTGAGTTATAGTACAAGACGCTAGCAACAGCATCGTGCATGAGCTGGCTCTACTAAAGACGGTAGCTATGTTCCACTGGAAGATGTGCGATAGTTATGCTCCACTAGTTGCTGCTACCGAGGCCGTGATGGCGAGGATGGGTGTGTCGGGAATGAAATTCTCAGACGGCGCTCCTGCGTGGCCTGGGACTGCTGCATCAGAAACGGGAGCGCAGCCGTGCACCACCAATTTTGTGCACCAATAAGCCCTTAATCGAACGCCTTGGATATCTCCGGACATCCACCAATCAGCCGTGCACCACTCGGTTTTGTCTTCCTCCGGCCTCGCATAGAACCTGCCGTGCACCACCAGGCCGCGGATCGAATCTGACTTCCGGGCATCGTTAAATTACGTAATTTTACGTTCACCGTATCTAAGGTTAGGTTTCAGATAGCACAGTTCTGTTCCAAAATTTATCGTCCTTCGACAAATGGCCGTTCGACCGAGGGCTGGTTCGACGCACGGCCTAGATACGGACGACTTGAAGTGTTGAAGGCTACGTTCCGGAAGGCGGGAATCATGATGGTCCATTACATCCAGGGCAGTGGTGGTCTTCGGCAGGCGATCCTTAGAAACGCTTACCAAGAACCCCGAGCATTCGTTAAGCATAGCACTCAGGAAGAACTGTGGCGAAGCAAAAAAGCGAAGCACCGCACCAAGTCGGTGTGTGCGTTTAAGCAGCACTGAGGCAGACTGGGGTAACGTTGAGGCAGCGTTTTGGCTGGGCTGAGGCACAACGCTGAGGCACAGCGTTGAGGCAGCTGTTCTTGCATGCAACACTCCATGGCAAGCCTCCCTCTCACCACAGTCCTCGTGAGGCGTTAAAGCTGCAGTGGGAGCTTCAACACGATGGCCCTCAACCCCCTCCTCTCACCTTTTTGGGGCTCCTCTTCCGTCTCTTTCCTTTCTCATCTATACACTCGTTTCCTTCTATTCGTTATCTTTTGCTATAGTTCTCTGACGTTCATTGATCAGCACTAGGTTATTTCTATCATTTGTGCATTGGTCTTTCGCCTAATATTAATCCCCTGCAGTCAGGAATATTGCACGTGCACACAATTATCGATCCCCGTCATTCATTCTTTTTTCATCAATATTAACCATATTTCTCTGGTAAAAAAACGTCTCAACTTAAGTTTCCCCTTCCTGTGATATTACCGTAATTCAGTTATTCTACGTGGCGGATCATAAAGTATCACAATTTTTTTCGTTTCTTCCCAAATTAGTAATTAATTTGTCTCCTTTTTTTTAAACAAACGACATTTATCCATTCAACCAGTTTCTTCACTGCCAGAATAGAAAACCAGAACAATCGCATAAGTCGAAACAGCTCCATTTAATTGGTGGTTGGTTTTCTAAACTAAGAAAAAAACATCCACGTGAAATGGATTCAAGACACGAGTACATCGAGCACAAATCTATCACAATACACATTATCGTTATGCTTCTACTTGGGGAACTCTGCACAGATGATAGATGAAATGAAGTCATTAGAAATGAATGTATAGGTGCTGGTTCGCTGCACGTTGCGACCATGAAAGCCGGAAACCACGAGGGTTCTTTCAATGACCACATAATACTTAAATGAACACCTGGGGATTACGGAAAAAACAATGGCACTGTCGCATCAATAATAACATCGCAAACAGTACACATAAGCACTCCAAATAAGCGAAGGCTAAATACGGGCGATTCAACTCGGCGCTGGAAACCTTCAAAGCCAAAAATAAAACGTTTAACAGACGTACATTCAGCGTCTAAACGTTGAGCGAACGTTGATTCAACGTCAGATACCTGATAACACAGCACTTAGAGAAACACGCAACAGATACGAAGGGTGAAGGCTATACTTACGTTCTGTGAGATGAAACCAAACAGTAGCAATGAAAAAAAAAACCAATGAATTTCAAATCAGCGGGATGTGTTACTAGCATGAATGGTGCATATATACCTCTGTAGAGAATATATTATTGTCGGAAACTTCAACTTACCGAGATGTTCAGAAGCGTGCTCAAAACTTTAGGACGCCACCAGCGTTCGTAGATTGTTGCTACAATATCTATTCTAATTCGAAAGTTAGCGCGAGTGAAAGTTATAGAGTAACATGCGTTACAGACGGACTTGGTAACTTCGTCTATTGAAAGCCTGTTTTAGAGCGCAGGCCATGTTTCCTACTAACAAAAGAGGTCTATGTTTCGAGGAATGGAGTAGCTGGCGAAAGTCTAAAAGATTAAACTGCAACAATCTTGCTTACTTTTTCTAAACGTTTTCTATAATCTTAGAGATCGTTTTTTCATAATGTTTTTCTTGGTAATAACCATTAAACGTAAAGCAATATTAGAATTCAGGCCTTGAGTAAGTGCAGAATACATGTGTAATTATATTATAACTAAATTATGCATGTAATTCAGAATACATGCTTAATACATGTATTTCAGGATACGCTTACGCTAGTTTATTTCGTGCAGTTTGTTAACTAACTATGCTATTAATAAATTATAATGTAATGATAACATTCAGAGATTCAACTCACATTTTTCTCGACGGTTTCCAACTAACTACGCTATTAATAAATTATAATGCAATGAAAATATTCATAGATTCAACTCACATTTTTCTCGACGGTTTCCTTTATTTTAGAGCCAGCTTCTTTGACGGAGGCGCTGGCTTTTGAGAAGGCCGTGCCGAAGAACGAGCCCACGGTCTTGGCAGACGCTGTGGCGCGGCTCGATACTCCAGACAAGTTGAACGATGCAAGACCTGAGCCAACAAATCAACAAATTTATGAATATATATTAAGACATTCCGTGAATATGTTGAAGAATATCCTAGTGGTACAGGATGGATATATAAGACAAGTTGAACGATGCAAGACCTGAGCCAACAAATTTATAAATATATTAAGTGAATATATTGAAGAAAATCCTAGGAGTACAGTATGGGTATAAGACAAGTTGAACGATGCAAGATCCGAGCCAACAAATTCACAAATATATTAAGTCATTCCGTGAATATATTGAAGAATATACTAGGAATATAGGATGGGCATAAAAGTATGTGTGGAGGAACAGTTATGTAACATTCTAGAATTATTTCGCTTACATTTGATAAAATTCATTCTAAGTTGAGTATTTAGTAGTTGCTTTATCATTTCAAACAATAATCAATTGATCAAAACATCGATTCTAACAATACCAATGATGATTGACATAATAATTCGGCGTTTATCAAATTCTTGCTCGATCTTGGAAGCCGGGGGCAGGGACAGGGTTTTTTTCGAACAAACATGGACGATGCTTCACCCTTTTTCAGTATAAAAGCTGTAATTTACCAATACCATAATAATTTACTCATCAAAAGGAAGAAAATAAAAGGAAAAACGTAAGCGAAAATCAACTTCAAAACCCTGCGCGCAAAGCCAACTTCAAAGCGAAAAAGAATTTTTCAAAACTTTATGCCTATAATTTTCCAGCACAGCTGAGCAACCGAAGCCCTAAAGTCTTATCTAACACAACGTCAAAAGCAACAGGACGTAAAAATGAACACACTGTCACGCGAGTTACGAGCCTCCTACTAAACCTGTAAGTCTGGCCATAGAGGTTTATGTCCTGTCTCTTATACACATCTAGATGTGTATAAGAGACAGACATTAGACTATTCAACCACTGTGGCAGTTATTACGTTTAAAATGTTGTCTACGCAGATAAACACTTGATGAGCAGACGTCCCGTCCTGTCTCTTATACACATCTAGATGTGTATAAGAGACAGGTAGACGGGCGAGCAAGACGGCAGACAGGGGCGAGCAAGACGGCAGACAGGGGCGAGCAAGACGGCAGACAGGGGCGAGCAAGACGGCAGACAGGGGCGAGCAAGACGGCAGACAGGGGCGAGCAAGACGGCAGACAGGGGCGAGCAAGACGGCAGACAGGGGCGAGCAAGACGGCAGACAGGGGCGAGCAAGACGGCAGACAGGAGCTAACAAGACAGTAAATCCATTTGAAAAAACTAACAGGTAGAAATAGAATGCAAAGCAGTACGAGAATCAAAATTGAAACACTTCGCATACGTGCCACGTAGCCGTATAGCGTAATGTAAAGACACGCAATTTCATCTGGGATATAAACCCTCCAAAAAGGTCACTGTTCAATGTTTACTAAATCAATTCCGTTAACGAACACGTTTCTAGAACATAGAACTATACGGTCCAAAACCTTGATTTTCATACTCGATTGTGACCCTATATCTTCGTCAGCAAATTTCAGATACACGTTACCACTTATTGTACAAATACAAAAAATGCGGCTAAAGAAGCACATGTTCACAACACAGTTAAAGCAACTCAGTGCACCAAATTAAAATTTAATTTAAAAATTCAATAGTTTTTACACCACAATGGTATAAATATAGATGATAAAAATTACGTCAGTAGCGCGATCGAGTTCGCCATCTTTGCCAGCGTTGTAAACCCTGAAACGAGTTTCAATTTGTACTCAAATTTGACGGAGACTGGGGATTGTGTTTACCTTGCAGTCAAGTCTTGATTGCGAGTAAGATTTTTTCTCCAAGTACTGGAGCGGCAATTAGAATATCAGTGTAAAAACTGCATCTTTACACTCAGTGAACCAGTTTATTATTCATAACTATTAGAGCGACTGCGTACAAGATTAGAACGAATATAGCGTTTTATTTAATATATGGTAAATATCATTTTGAAGTCTCAATGAGAAATTTTCTGGTTTCGCTTAGTCAATATTAGTCCAGAAATTGCTGGTTAGAGATCATACATGGTTAAGCTATATCTTAGTATTTTGGTCTCGTTATTTCAGCTCAAGCCGCAATGAAATCTAAATCATCTGCTTGGCTGACTTTAGATCTGATTTATCTTCGCCAAAGGAAAACTTCTCGATGATGGACGCACGGAGGCGCGAAACGCGAAGTTTGGAAGATAAAGGCTCAAAGTTTTACACCCACGTGTTTAAAATATGCATAACGATCTCGGTTAAAGTGAAACAATTCGCTAATATAGCTTAGCTTTGCTTAATTGAACATCGAGGGGGCAAACTTCTTGACACGCAAGAGGCAAAGTTGGCAAGAAAATCGAGAAAGTATCTTTGCGGATTTAAACATTTTATGAAAGTTTTTCTACGAAGTAATAATGAAATAATTAACTGGGTTGTAGCTGAGCTGAGGGCGTATAACACTTCATGCTTTTGGAGCATCTAACAAGCAACATATAGGAACTAGAAACATATAGGAACAAGAAACATATAGAAACCCACACCAGAATAAATAGTTTCCTCAACCAAAAGCTAAGGTGAATTATTTCTGTATTATTTTATTATTCAGCACTGTATTTGCTAAACCTATTTTCCGAACATAGTTATATTAATTATGATTTTAAAAATCCATACAAATCATCAAATTACAATTCTTTTGACATTTTCATGCCCATAAATTAATGAAATTTAATAGTATTTTGAGTTTTTATATGCGATGCAGCCTAGTCAGGAAGAACAGTATATACAGTGGGGGGAAATAAATATTCGTACACTTGAAAAATCGTATTTTAATGTATGTAAGTACACAAACTTAACAGGAAAAGTGATTTAAATTATGTATAGAGACGCATAGTATTCAAAAATACTATCAAAAGAAATTAAATCTCAATGCAACAAATCTGTTGAGCTGAATAAAGGGTATTCAACCAAGTATTAAATTAAAACAATGCGGATTTATTGTTTTGTACGAATACTTTTTTCACCCGAAAAGTGAACATGTTGCATTGTTTTTTGTTGCATTGAGATTTAATTTCTTTTGATAGTATTTTTGAATACTATGCGTCTCTATACATAATTTAAATCACTTTTCCTGTTAAGTTTGTGTACTTACATACATTAAAATACGATTTTTCAAGTGTACGAATATTTATTTCCCCCCACTGTATATATAACGGCGCACGCTCGGGATGCCGCCCTCGATGAAGAAAATAACCCTAACAAAAATTTAGAGTCGCCCCAGCTTCTGGTAAATCAGAAGCTGCCGCGTCTGTAAATTTTCACTGGGTATATGGACGGTGGGCGACAGCTGCGGCGTTAGCGCTGCCTCGATCATTAACGGGCCATTTGCCATCTGAGCTCCACACACACACAAATGTCTGCATCACCATCGCCACATCCCATCATTTTTTTAAATAGATGAAAAATATGATGAGGTATACGCATATTATCTTCAACCACTTTAGCAATATTGTTTCAGCATGTAGCGTAAGTAGAAGAGAACTATGATGTGTGGTATACAACTATACGGGTAATCTCCGAAAATGTAGACACTATTTCATCACATAAATAGTGACAGTTTATGAAAACAATACGGTATTTCATCATATACTGTGAATATTTGAAAATTAAAATGCGGTGTACGTGTAAGCTCCCAAATTTGCTGTGCGAAAACGAAAATATACCGGAAAAAAATTCCTTACGTTCCTTGGTCAGTCGTAGACAAACGTGCGCAAAAAAATAAAAATAAAATAATATTATTTCTTGCGAAACGCGTAACATTATTTGGCATTAAACACAAATAAAAATCATCTTCGCATATGATTTTTGAAAAACTGAATGCAGAACGATAATTGCATATCTTTAATAGCAGTCCTTTCCTTAGTCCTTATATTATTAATTGATCGGCATTATTCTTCTGACATCATCAACTGACTAATCATTCTTCAACGTCTAAGCATCGGAAAAAATATTTTGCAACTTTTTCAAAGAACAGAACCTTGAAATAAACGAGTAGCGGGAATGTATGAGCGCTCAAGTGCTTGTGGGAAAAACTTATTCAAACCGCACAAAAGCGTTCGACGTCTGCAGTAAAACTGCAGGTACAGAATTTAATATCATAGAAAAATACACCAAACCGAATAGTTTAACTAAATTTAAGTCATAGAAAATACACCAAACCGAATAGTTTAACTAAATTTAAGTCATAGAAAATACACCAAACCGAATAGTTTAACTAAATTTAAGTCATAGAAAATACACCAAACCGAATAGTTTAACTAAATTTAAGTCATAGAAAATACACCAAACCGAATAGTTTAACTAAATTTAAGTCATAGAAAATACACCAAACCGAATAGTTTAACTAAATTTAAGTCATAGAAAATACACCAAACCGAATAGTTTAACTAAATTTAAGTCACAGAAAATACACCAAACCGAACTGTGGAAGAAAAATATGCATCAAGGCAAAGAGCTGTGTCCTGACTCGGCTCGATTACTACAAACAAATTGATATTTTCCATAATTTCTTTCTGGAATATAAATTTCCGTAAGCTTTGCTTGAAGCCATGTTTATAAACTGATGATAAAGTTGATCCATGTCGTTTTCTTAATTAAAATACAGAGAATTTTGCAGCTTGGATCTTGCAGCTATATTAGTTTTCAAGAATAATAATAATGAATGTAAACAACGTATTTTATTTCATATCAACACGTACGAATGTAGGTAATCTATGTCACCCGTACCAGACGGAGCGGTAGCTAGAAATGCCATCAGTATATGCACACTGTTAGAAAAATTACCGTTAACGGTATTATACCGGCGTTTCAGTGGCCGGTCGGCATGTGAAAATAAACACCGCGTCGCCGTTTTGATTATAATTTTACGCTTGAAATCCGTAAAACATCTGATAAAAACGGCGAAACAGTTTATTTTCACGGGGCGACCGGCCACTAGAATGCCAGTGGGACCGTTTTTTCACCGTTTTTCCTAACAGTGCAATGATAACCCTGTGTCTACGGATATATTCGTTACTTAAAGCATATGTTATTCGTACTTAATGGCCTAATATAAAATATATTTACATGTCCATAACTACGTCAGTCAGTCACAGACAAGAAATCTGCCGCTACGTGTACTTAGGCCGCTACGTGCACCGTCATTTATAGTATGGAACCTGCTAACTATAGTATCATGAATAAACTGAGATACCATGTAACTAGAGTTAATCTCAACTAGAGTTACCATAAATAGTAGCTAAAGAAACCATGAGAAACTAGAGTTATCGTGAGTAACTAGAGTTACCTACCGTGAGTAACTAGAGTTACCGTGAGTAACTAGAGTTACCGTGAGTAACTAGAGTTATCGCGAGTAACTAGAGTTACCATGAGTAACTAGAGTTATCGCGAGTAACTAGAGTTACCGCGAGTAACTAGTGTTACCATGTGTAACTATACATATCATGAGTAACTAGAGTTACCGTGAGTAACTATACTTACCGCGAGCATACAAGTTACCAAGCTCTGCTCCGCAGCACATACCTGACGCGAAGCCAGCCTTGTTAGCGTCGCCCGCGGCCTCCTCCTCGTGGTCGCTGGGAGGGTTGCTGTCCGCACCTTCCGTGGCACTGCAACAAATATTTACATTAATTATGCAATTATTAATGTAATTCAACATTAACATTACAATTAACATTAATTATGCAATTATTAATGTAATTCGAGCCTACCACCAAGGAGGCTCGAATTGCTTCTTAAAATGATGAAGGAATAAACGTGTGGTCCTCATCCCGGGCAGCTGCTGTATTAGAAAGTGGAACATTGTATTGTATTATACATTGTTTCTTCATATACATTGTTATACATTATACTGTATTAGAACATTGTTTCAGCATTTAGCGAGAATAGCATGTAGCGTTGCATATTAACAATTAATTGCGGCTTAGTTTCGACACCATTGAAGATAATAAGAATAAAACCGGCCATAGAGAGTTGTATGTCTCGGGAAATTCAACGAGAGATTAGAACAGAACAAGGATCTTGAACAAGCAAATTTAGACTTTCATGCACAATTTCTTTCCAGAAGAACATAATAGCGGTTATAATAATAATAATAATAATAATAATAGCGGTAGGTAATAATAATTTAGCGTATAGTAGGCCTGTCGACGATTCTTAACATCGAACTCGCTGCTACAATTCTGCTGTGCTTAACCGCCCGGCCTCCTTGTCGATTCTGCCCAGAAACTGTCGCACAGAGCTGGGTTCGAACCCGCACCTCTCTGCGCCAATCTTGGTACCGGTAGTACTCTGAACTTTAACCACTTGGCCACCTTGCCGGGCGGAGTTGCCAAAAGTAACCATAAGTAACCAACATGAAACGACAACAAAATACAATAATCACGCTAACATGGTAAGTCTGCTTACTGATCACTATTTGTTCGAGATCGGTCACTCGGAACTCGAACGAAACCGTACCCACAAATATATTTAGGTTAGATAATGTCTCCCTTAAAATGCACACAAACATGTATTCCCAGAACTACCGCAAAGCGGCATTTTATCTTTGCTTTGATCCACCTCTCGGACCACAATAGGTGAATAAAACTACAGAAGAACTCACCTAACGAGCCTGCCTTCAGCCACCTAAGAAGAGGTGAGTAGACCTAACAAGCACTCACCTAACGAGCCTGCCTTCAGCAACCTAAGCAGAGGTGAGTAGAACTAACAAGCACTCACCTAACGAGCCTGCCTTCAGCAACCTAAGCAGAGGTGAGTAGAACTAACAAGCACTCACCTAACGAGCCTGCCTTCAGCCACCTAAGCCTAGACCTAACAAGCACTCACCTAACGAGCCAATCTCCCACCCTAACGAAGTAACGTTCCCAGTCAGACGCTAACTTCGTCAACGTGGGCAGGACTCGCCCCGCGGAGTCACTGTTATCTTCGTCAATGTTGAATGTGTCGCGTGTGGTGTCATCACCGTTAACATTTGCTGCCTCACAAGCCTCACTGGTCGTTATGTCCACAGAGGAAACGGTTTCCTCAGATTGTTCACTTTCCTTATTCATATCGAGGTTAATTGCAGGTTCAGCATCGAGGGAAAAAGTTACTTCAATTCAAACGTCATTTGTGATTCGAGGTTCCGCAAGAATATTTTCGCAGTCGCCAGCTGCCATTTAAATACCTACAGTTTGACACCAAAAAATTTCTCGTGAATGCTGAATTTTTCCTTTGTGCGCTGGCTCGTTTAACGTAAATTTTCAATTTGTGAGGTCATAGTGCAAACTCCACCTGCATGGTACAAACCTGGAGCCGAATTCAAAATCAATTGTACCAATGCCAATTATCTTTTTATTTATTGTTTTCGATTTATGAGTCTCCGGCCACTTCCTATCGTGACTTTCTCTACTCAGATCCATAAACTAACGGCTTAAATGATCATCAACCACAGAAGCAGAACTGAACTCCTATTCTCGACTAATTCAATAGTACAAGTTTCGATCGAACCATGGCTATCAAGGCTTCTTATCACAGAGCGCGACATCTGGTCGTATAACAGATCTTCACGGAATAAGAACCATGTCCATTACAGCAAGAAATGACAAGCAATAATGTCTCGGTTATTTAAATTATTTTCTGCCGACATTGAAAGTTTCTTCTACAGTTTTGAAATTCTTGAAGGAATAGGAGATTACATTTTGGAATTATGCATTATGTTTGGCAACTTGTAGAAGAGTCTACGTCTTTCAACGTTAATGTGGGGAAAATTCCAAGGTTGAATTTACCCACAAATTGGAGATTGACTTGCTAATTGGGTTCTGTTGTGCATGTATTAAATATATCAGTCATAGGACGAAATAATTAAGCAATACGGCGGTGATCGCCTCATAAACATACTCATAAATTATTAAAATATATCCAGGACATTGGTAAACTTTTCAAAAAAGATTAATGATGAATGTCAGCATCTTTTCTCCATAAAATATGAACTTCAAAGCAATGTATTTAATGGACGGCCAGTGTGCGATGGACGCCGCTGTAATAACCGTCATAACACCCATCGTCAATTTAGTTCAACTAGTGTAGAATTGAAGTCCTTAATGTTATTAATTTTCCTGCCAACTCCCTGAACCTGCAACTAAAACAAGGAAGTAAGTTAGTTCGTTTAACTCGTGTTAGCAGGAAAGTTGGCCAGAAACTTTACTGGCGTCAAATCTCGTCATGCAATTCACACTCGAAATAATGGTTCCGTAATTTGATTTAAACTCCAAATTAAAATAATACGGAGAAAGTTGGTAGCGTAAATATAAATACCATCGTATTGAGAACTGACGCAATTATTGGAACACGATTAAGGTTAAAACGACCCGTTCGTGCTAGCTATAGTATAATCTCTTATTGTTAGTGGCACTAGCGTACTTAAAAAATAGTTCAAATACTAACACCATCTTCGATATTATATCAATTAAACATTAAATTGAAATGCGCAAATATGAAGGAAATTAATCTTTAACACAATGCAGTATAAATTATCTATTGGGGCGTCGAGTTGTATGATTAAAGGTACGATAGAAGATGACTAGCGATTTGCAAAGCAAGATAACGAAGACTAAAATACAACCCTATATAGTAGGTACGTTTAGGACACTTTTGGTGAATATTCAATTCACTACTACTTAAATTTATACCCATACTGATACATATGTGATTCGCCCGAGCCTTTCCAAGTAAAGAACAAAGAAAATGACGACACGTACGAACGACATGCGCAGGTACAGTGCCAATTACATAAAAGTCGATAAACTCCATTTACACACTATATTTTGATTACACCTACGAAACATATTTTTATCTGTAATACATTCATAAAGCTTCATTTGAACCGAATAAACTCTTTGCAACAGACATAAAGGTGTCTGAAACACAACACGTACACAAACGCTTTAATTACAAAATACTGCATTCATTGATATCCACAGGAATTGGGCTTACAACAACGCGAGAAGAGAACACACATCAAACGTATATCATACATTAACGCACTATCAATGATACACTAAATTGAAATAAAATCATAATGCAGTTCGGAACTAATTGCACTTAGACGCAGTAACTGATGCCAACGCTGCAGCCAGCTGAGAGAGACTGCGGGAGCCACGTAAACAACCTGTCTGGCCCAGACCTGACATGACCGTAGCAGCTGTTGGGATTGTACTTACACTGGTGCCGCACATGTGCTGCTACCTGCTATTACAGCTGTTATGATCATGCGTACACTGATGCAGATGAACGATAATCAGAGGCGGCGATCCATCGTGGCCTGGGACTGCTATGTCCCAAACAAATACTAAGGATACTAAGGAAATATACCGTACAGGCTCAGAATGAAGAGGCAGCAGCCTAAGCAACGAAGCAGGCAGAAACTGCGTATCTGAAAATTCGGCACTGCAGCTGCTTCTATTACAGGCTCCCAGTCCTTGCTATGACTATTATTCATTGTCTAATTATTCTAGCGAATGAATGTTCTTAGATTGCGCGAAATTTTCAAGGAAGAGACCAGGTGGGAGCTATCTGAAGCTGATCAAAATTAATGTCCCAATCAATTACTCGTAAGGGTCACTAAGGCCAATTAAATCAACTTGCCGTTTATAGTATGGTGATAACTTCAGACTAATGATTGTGTGACTAAAACATATAAAAACATTATCAAGTATATAATCCTTTTGATTCTTCGATTCCATTTACACGCCATAGACACATTTGACCAGGCTTCACATTAACACCACCCATACCATAACACTGAGAAAAACAGCCTTTTTTGCTAATCTAGTTGTCTCATCAAGCATTTGTGATAGAATCAAAAGATTAAACTAAGAGCAAGCTGATGTACTGTAGGTACTGAAGCTTATTCCAACTGACCCTCAAAATTGACTAACCCTTAATCACTACAAAGCTGTTTTGATTTGAGAAATTCAAATTTTAATATAATAATGTATATTCAATGCATCATTTAACATTAGGCTTACTATAAATGAATGAATTTGTTGAACTCTGAACCTTCATTATTTAAAAATCTTTCACTGGAGCAAATGTCCAGTAATGAACACTTGGGACTGCAAGGTAACACCTGCACAGCCTCATGCTTGAAGCCAATCTGAGTCATGGCAATGAAGACCAAAACCTTGTGACCTGCAAAATTGCGCACTAACCTCCAATAACCAAGAATATATATGAGTCATCTAACTTTGAAGTATTCAATTTAATATGACATTTTTAAAAAATAAGACAATTCCATTGTATTATAAGACATTCTATATTAAGTGGTATGACTTGCAATAGATGAATTAAGTTATAAGATTAGTGTATAAACAATTAAGTGGGGTATAAACTTATATACCCTAATAACAACACATAACTAAAAAAAAGCATATTCCAAAACAACAATGAAAGGATGATCATCCCAGTTTGAATCACGATTGCAAAGTCCTTGCAAAGATGCTGAAATGTACAATGTTTTAAGTGCCAAATACTCTTGTACAAATTTGTAAGATTCAGCATTTATATTTATACCTATGACTGGCAATCATCTTGAAAATTACCAAAAGAACTTGATGAAGTCTGATTGAATGATATTTGGGTATTATTTCCTGATCATCTGCTCTCAAATGAGAAATCATTCAGAAGCAAAAATTTTAAATAATTTTCCAAACATGAGAACACAAGAATAAGATTAAGAAATAATCTTCCAGTCTGTACATCAGGGACTCATTATCATGGCCTTGATAGTAGTGAATTCCTGAAACAGCCAGCAGGAGTGACATGGAGACACTCTCAAGGCAGTGACATGGAGACACTTGCCCACCTTCAAAGGGGGGCAAGACGAGTTGACTTGACTCAAATATATATATACTCCTCAGATAAAACCAAAACTACATATTATCAGATACAAGAATTTCATGGCAGAGGATATGCAGAACAAAAAAAAATGCAAAACTTCAACAAGCCTAGGGCCTTCAATGAGCATCAAGCTATACCGGTACATCTATTCTTTTAACATTCCATTGTACACTAATATTCTATAATTAATTGCAAAATCAATGATGCAAATATACAATTTTACACATGGCAAACTCTCACTGACAGATAAAAATGACAAATTTCAAGTTTCAATTTTAGTAAACTACGTACTGTTACCTGTTGGTCAGGTCTGGACAATATTAAATATCATTGTGGCTTAGCCTAAGGTCCAAATGATGATTGATTATAAAGCCGTGATCAAAATTTCCATACTGCAAATTTATCTGTTAAACCGTGCCTTGATTTCCATTGCAGAAATTGACCAAAAAATGTACATTTTTCCCATGATTTGTGGAAGCCTCTTGTGAAACAATAAAATTCAAACAAGCTTTTGGAAAAAGCTAGCCATTTTCAAGAATTGCATGTAGTCCCAGCATCAGGAAGAGAAATTCTAGCAGAATTTTTATGCTAAATATGGAACTAAGTACAAGGTGAAGACTCTGCATTCTCTGCTTACTCTCTGCACCAAAATCTCTGCTTTGCCACTTTGGTGCAGAGAGTGAGCAAACATCTGGCAAGCTTTGACAACACTACTGCATAAATTCTATAGCTTCAGGAGATTTTGCCAACACATTTCTCTAGGAATAACTCTCTGCAAGTATTTTTGACAAGAAATCTTGATGACTTCAGTCAATTTGGCACCAAATTATCAATAATCCTAAGGACATTTTGATCATGAAACCCTTATCATGGCTACACAATGTCCAAAACTCTGCATAGTTGGCCAAAAGGTTTTCAGTTCTAATTCAGGACCTATTAACCCATTTTTAAATTTATGAAATTTAATTTTTGTCTAATACTGTGCACATTGCAAATTAAATATAATAAGAGATATACCGTGGTCAAATAGAAAAATAAAAAGTTTCAAAATATTTTAGTTTGATAGATATTTATCCTTGTGTTCAGCCAGGGCTGGAAAAGTCCTATTTTTGTCTGAAATGTCGCGGCTCTAATATCATATAATTTCAGTAGGTATGAAATCTTGCGGCTCGAATGTCATAAATTTTTGTTTGATTGAAAAATCGCAGTTTGCACTTCGCAAACATGTCACTTCATAAAATTTTCAACTTCCGCAATTGGCATTGCTTTACCGTTCCCACCAAAATATCCTGCAGAAAAAACATAAACATGGTAATGTAAACAAATCAAATAAAAGTTTTGTTGAAGATCGCGCATAGTTGCGGTCATGACAAAGTGGTCAGACTGCATTAACACATGCTCAACTTACAGTAAAGACAAATTTTATCGTTGCCATTTGACTGTTCAGGGTAAAATTAGAGATTTGGGGCAACACGTGCATGGACTTTGTAAATAAATTTGCGCCTTGTAAATGGGTTTTCATTGCCGATATATGGAATTCATGGCTAGGTGAAATGGAATCACGGCGGCTCAAAGAAATGGAATCAAGGCTGGCAAATCCATAAAACCACGGCTTGAAAAATTCAGTTACGGCTCGCCAAGTAGATATATTCTATGCCTGTGTTCACTGTTCAGCCAGGTTTGGAATACTGGGCATGGCATGGGCAGAAGTTTCCTAAAAGTGCTGGTAAAAACAATCATTTCAAGGGTGATTTTTAAAAACCTAAATAAATTTATCAAAAGGCCATATGTCCAATTCACATTTGGCTTGACTAGCTTCTACCCAATTTATCATTTAGGCACCCTGCATCACTGACTTAGGTCTTAGGCCATCACTGTCCATTTCAAAAAAAAAATCAAATAAGAAACAAATCTAATTTCCAAGCCATGAGTAATGAATCATGATGAGCAACTTAAAGCTGTTGAGTGTTGAGCATTGTCCAAATTTTTATGACCATAAGATTTACAGTAGCTAAATTATTTTGTATCCAATTATTACCTAAAGTTCTTCATTGAGCAGCAAGAATATAAGAATCCAAAGAAAATAAAAATTTGTCATTTTTGGAGCCTTAAATATTGCAAGCTTCTAATGTGTAGGAATTTATCAATCTTCATTACTCTTGGAGTCTTGGTAATTGACACATTATTTTCAAATTTCAAGTTCATGACCCATATTGGCCACTGTGCAGAGAGTGGATGAATATTGCAAGATCTTTGGCGACGCTTCAGTAGCCAAATTTTCGCCTTCAGAAGATCTTGCCGACACATTTAGATTGAAATTCTTGCATTTAATATATTTCTCAGTCTTCGGCCAACTATTTAGAAAAAAGTAAGGTTTCCGGTACGTTGGATGGATTACGATGCAGCGAAGCTTGTCTGGAGATCAGTTGCGATGAGTTCCCGCAAAAAATGTAAACAATTTTTTTTTATTGCGTAGTTTCGGTCCAGGCTGTAGAGTAGGGCCTTTTAGCTCGAGATATCGGCGTCTTTTCAAGCTCTCCATCAGCCACATCGACCTTAAATTGGCGTCCATGGCCGATCATAAACTATGGCTCAGGCAGCCATGACCGACCAAACTATGGCTCAGGCAGCCCCGCTGTCACCGCGCCCATCTTCAGCTTGTTTGATTGCTTGTATCTGTCACCTGATCACAATGTGCATACGTCTGGCAAGCCCAATGCTACTGCTGAAAAAACTTGTCAATCTATTGTGTTCTAACGTGATCTATTGTGTTCTAACATGATCTATTGAGTCATTACTCAGCGTAAATGGCTTTTCATTAAAAATTACCCGGCGACGCATCTTTAAAATGGCTGGCGACGCTTTGGGCTTAAAAATCCATATATTGGCGACGCTGCATCCACCCTCTGCATAGTGGCATATTGGATTGATACTTTTTTTGCTTAAAAGTACTTACCCTGAATGATTTGAAGCTGCATCTTCATTGCCACCAGCTGATCCTTTCCCTGATTTCTCTGCGCCTTTAGGAGGAGCAGTGGACGGCTCCTCTTGTTTCTGAGGGGACGCAGTCCCATCTTTGGAGCCATTCCCATTGCCCTCTCCTTCTTCGCTCTCTTTATCTTTCTTAAACCAGCTACCAAGACTGGATCCTAGTCCGGACACTTGATTAGTTACACTTCCAAACATGATTTGATTATAATAAAATAAGTACTAGGGTTCGGTTTGAAATTCAAGCAAAGAACGATGAGACACCAGTTAGCATATGCGGTAACTTTCATAGACACCACCAACACCCACGGCACTGCAATGAGCACTGAGAGACGAACTGTGTTTTGCTGACGACTGAAGGAATAAGCGCCGAGAAATCGATAGAACTGTCCTTGACAGCAGATATCGGAGTGAGCCTGGAATTCAAACCTAGAGCTTTCGAAACTTTAATTCGCTTCTTAGAGGTTCCGGTTCTAATGATTCACCCGTCAAGAGAACGTGACGCAATTCTAGCATATGAAAAATCCTCAATTATACTGCTTCCAAGGAAACGTTTATCAAGAGATAAATTATGCAAACACAGTAAGCATATCTTCTAGTTCTATCATTAGAAGTTAAATGACGATGGTATTTGACACATCGGCCTATCAGTCAAAATTAGCAATGATTAACAAAGGAGATAGTACCTTAAAATAGATCAGGAAAATTTATTTCGCTTTAGTTAATTGAGAGGATGTCGTGTTACTCATTTTACGATTTATTTCCTAATAAAATCATAACTTTCCACGTACGAGTACATTGGCAAAACCGTTTAGGAAGTTAACGTCGCTTTCACAATTTAATCTTTAGTCGTTATCTTTCGGCTGACCCCCGCAACAGATACTCAAGTTGCCAAGGGTATTATTTACACTATTTTTGATAGCTAAATATTTATTTCTAAAGAACACATTGTTTACACTACATTAAATTCTCAGTTCCAGTCTTTTCACATTTCCAAACTTGCCGTCCAAGATCCCACCAGCTCATGATTACTCGCTTTACCGGTATCGTCACGACGATTAAACGTAGAGTGAAGACACTTCTTTGTTGAAAAGATCAAATTTATGACTTTTTAATATTTTTTTTAAAAATATCGAAATCTTAAATGTTACAAAGAAATTGTGTTTTGCTATTCCGTTCGACTGGCCATCTCATCGTTCGAAGCGAAGACTTGGCTTTGCGTCATTAATTGCATTCGTCACACAAGATGTATCCGATCACAAAAGATTACAAAAAGTGAAAGTTTTTCAAGCTTCTACTCATCACTCACAGTAGTCCAGCCTTGATTACAGGGAGGTACATATAGAGGAAGCATTCGCGTATTGCAAGTTTTGAGAGGATAATATGACAGCATGACAGATGTAAAAAACGGTCTAACAATCTAAAATGAAATTTTAAAAATGTCAGCGAGAGTAAATAAGTAAATAACCCATCCATTATCTTCTACACACGGATGACTTGATAGCGCCTCCAGCTAATCTGACTCAGCCATTATAATAATAATTAGAATTCTATGTAATTGAACTCATTATACAGAACTACAGAGTGCATTTTGAAAGTAGTGAGCATTTTCTGGCAAATAACATGTATTAATCGTAATTTGTACATATGTTCAATATTCTTCAAAATACATTCATCCTGCATCAATGCACTTGCGGAGACATGTTTGCCACGCCTGAAAGGCACCCTGAAACTCCTCGACGGGAATGCCTCTCATGAACGTTGTAACATGGTGTTGGATGTTAAAAGGGATGAGTTTACAGTTTGTACTTGCGTTACGAACTAACAATGGACTATTCCTCAAATGTCAAAGAAGACAATGATCATCGTTTTGATCGCAAAACTTCGCGCACACGATCCACGTTCTCTTCAGTTGCGGTTGTTGCTAGGCGTCCAGAACGGGGTTCATCGGCGACCTCCTCCCGGCCCTCCTTGTGCTACTTCCCAGATTGTGATCTTGAAGTGCAATCGTTATTGAAGGCTTATTGCAACATCTGAAATGTTTCGGTTGCATTTTTTCGAAGCCTCGCGCAAAGCTTTATGGCGTATCGTTCTTCAAGCGAACGCTCCATCGCGCTGTGTTACAATGGTTGAAAACACTTCAGGGGTTGCGTATCTCCGCTCATACCGCTTGAACTAAACTGACGATCGGATGCATTGAAAGGGCATATTCCCCACCACATTTCACAGCGTCACAATAACATTATGTTCATTACTTTCATAATGGACCCTGTATAATGACATCTACTCATCTGTTAATCAGTGAAAGATTTCATCATTTACTTTGTATTGAAGCGAACAAAGATTGCGTCCCAATCAGTTTGATAGCAAATCAATAATAATAATATAGTGGTTTCAGCGTTTGTTAGGCCGTAGGCCTGTTGCCGATTCTTAACATCGCAGAACATTCACAGCTTGTTGCGGTCTCGAACTCGCAATTCACTGCTCCAAATTCAGCTGTGCTTATCCGCTCGGCCTACTTGCCGATTCCGACCAGAAACTGGCGCACAGAGCTGGAATCGAACCCGCGCCTCTCTGCATTAATCTTGGTACTTTGAACTGCCACCATGGGGTGCCCTGCCCAGTCTTTCTTTTCTGCTCAGTCAATCTTTTCACATTAATTACTGTAGGAAGAGAATTTCTGCCAACAATGAGCAATTTGATTTTGACAGAACAAAATATTCAGCTAAACACCGATAATATCATTGATTAATGCTAGAAAAGGGCAGAATTGCAACCTTAGCAAAATGAAGGATGTATTTTTATTGAACTTATCAATATTATTAGTATAAATGAAATCCGCACTAATTGTCCAATTCTGGCCGATTCTACATATTTCAGAATTCTAGCAACTGTCTGGGGATTAGAACCGGCAATTCAATGCACAGGCCACCTGGCCACATCATCGATTTCGACGAGAACAATCACAGAAAGCTTGAATGCAACACGCAACTCACTGGATCAAACTTAGTACTCTGAACTGTAGCAATTTTGCGACGTTGCCTTCATTTGACCACCCAACACAAAAATCGTCCATGTCCTGAGTCTTGGCGATGCTTTTAGGTTTGAAAATCATCTAAATCTTCAATGGACACCAGAATGAGGAAAAAATATGTAAATGAAAGCAAAATGCAACCGAAAATAATTGGATTTGATTTAAATCATGAAAATGTACATCATAATTTGTACAAAATTATTCTCTTCAAATGGCCTACGCCTCCCACCTACACAGCAAAGCTGAGGTCTTACCCGCGGCCGAACACCTCTCTAGGCTCACAATTCCTTACCAGTGCCCTCCGACCACACCATCCCAGCTACCCTATCGTCACCCAGACATCGGGGCCCCGTCCCATGCAACACACGCTTCAGACCCGCTTCCTACCTTCGGTCTCTCACCTGCTGGAGGAGGGGTCCCTCCCCCCTGACTCCTACTCCACTGCCCTCTGCATCCTGCACAGCTCTGCCGTCTCCTCCTACCAGGCCTCAGCAGCTCCTAACAAGGTGTTGCTGACACCTGCCCCCTCTATCTCATCCAGCCAGCTATCCCTCCCCAGGGCGGCCAGAAGCGCCCTTTCATAGCTCCCCTCTGTCTACTCATCGCGGTTCAACTCGTATTTTGCCCGCATTGGTGCAGCAAATAGCTCTCTCTGCCCTGAGTGCAGCGCAATGGATCATACCACCCATCACCTCTTCAGCTGCCCATCGCACCCCAACTCTCTTAATCCACTGGACCTCTGGTCTAACACTGGACTGACAGCAGCATTCCTCTCATCACTCCCATCCTTCTCCGACATCATTAGAGTGGATCCACCACTCTCTCCTCCTCCCCTGGAGCCACCGCCTTGGCGGGGGCGCCGCCGAGCAGCAGTTCCGGACAACTAACAACAACAACGACAAAAATATTCACAGCCATGACATACAATTATTAACAGATAAGTAAACAATAACCTTAACTATGCACGGGTCATTGGGTTTTGTCTCAAGCTGCCACCTAGCATAGGCAGAGATCGCACAATCGGCTCTTGTACGATGAACTTTAGTCTGACTTCTTCACCAGCAAAACGCAAAGAATCACACATTGCAATTGAGCAGTGAAGTTTGGCGTAGCTGTCCTCATGCACCCGTAGGATAAAACTGGAGTCATTTTTGTCCATTTTCATGATTTCAAGGTCTCTGCATGCCTCTGCCTGAAACAAAAGAGTTGGTTGTTACATAATTATGTATTCATTACAATAAAAACTTAACCAGCTTTAATACATCTGAAAGTTGTGTAGGCATGACAGACTAGAAAATATATGACTATTTCCTCAATTTATGATTAGGCATAATTTTGCAAAGCAATTATCACTCTAAAATTGAGGTTATATACATACATCACATATCTTCACTTTAACAGAACTTAAATTTGTCAAATAAATCATTCGAGTCTAAACCATTTCAAACATACTTTCAATCTGAGGGCAATCAGGGCAGCCTCATGTTCTTGTACCATGAATCATGGATAAAAATATTGAGAATATACTCACAGCACCAAAGCGTTCAGTGACAATCATTTGTAAGGAAACCTTGAGCACTTCAGGGCTAAAAGGACATGGCTGATTGGACAAGCATTCCCTGTAAAAAAAATAAAATTAGATCACTAACCACATCATTCTATTAGTATGTGCAAAATACTGAACCAAAACACTCTAACAAGCAACAATGGAAATATTTAAGATGATTTTTGTTTATCAAAGAGAAATTATAAGATATGAATACTACAATAACAAAAATTTCATGAAAAAACATTCAATAGAAATTAATTAGGATGCTGAAATGTCTTGATCAATGAAATTGATTAATGAGTAGAAATTCAAGAATATGGAGGTAATTGTAATAAATACTCCAGGTAGTTGTAATAAATAAGAAACCTAAAATAAATAAACAACAACTGCAAGAATAGATGTCCTGGACTGCCATGAGAATTGAGGAAAATAATGTTGAAGGATAAAATATGAAAATACACTTCCTTTTGCCAGTAAGTAATTAGGTGATAAAATAGTGAATTTTGTCTAATGACCTGAATTTAAATAATTATAGTGATTCCTAACATCAGAGTTAAAGAACATGATAATATACAAGAAATTAACCTTCAACCACTTACAATCATTGTGATACATTGAAAATTAAAATTGAATAAAAAAATAACAGTACTAGTACCAGTACTTACATGTGAACTATAAAATAGCAGTGCTGAGAATGTAAGGACTTCATTCTTAGTTGAGCTTGTAATTAGCAAGAGTTTTTATGCAAGATTTTTTTATTCAAGATTTATGTTGTTGTGTGAAAAAACACTGAAATGTGCTTTTTATGATATTTAAAACGTTCTTATTAATAATACCAGTCTGCAGGCTGGTGACTACCTAAGGCTGATTGTAAGCCAAACACATCTGAAAATAATGAAAAAATATTAAATTCAATCCAGTTAAATTAACCCTTTGGCAACTAGTCATCTTACTGTGTTTGAAATCAGGGCAAACCAGCAAGTTACCATGCCTCTGAGTCTAATACTTACCATCTAATAGTTACCAGTCACGTGTCTATTGTAATAATAAAAATGTCATTCCTTAAAAAACTTTAAAATTAAAAATAAAAATTTGAAAATGAATAGTAGTTTTGATTTTAGAGCATAAGCACCTAAATGAACAATTTTTCCTATACTAAGATTATGGAACTAACCATTTCTCTTGAATTAAGATTATTGAATAGAAATAAGTGCATTAAACTTTAATATTAATTCCAGTGGATAATTATTTCAATTAGTGCAATATATACATACATATTATTCATATGGAAGTTCCAGTTTCAGGGCTTCTGCTGATCTATTAAGATTTGTGTACCTGTTCTCCATGTATTACCCCTATTCTTAAATTCAATCTTACAAATAATCTTGTGTTTCTTGAAACCATGGACCTTTGGCTAAAGCTCTTTAATAACTTCATCCCATGGCCCATGCATGATGAAATTCTATAGGTATTATAAAACAATGTGGTATTATGAGATTTTGAACCAATAATCATTATGGTTTACAGACCGGTCCACAGCACACTAGCACCTTCTTTCACAAGACACAGTGGCATACTGAATAAACACTAGACAGCATTGGTAAACAACAACAAAAGTTCTAAGGATCAACAGACACAAAATTAGAAATTTTTTAAAATAAAAGTACTTATCAAATACAGGGTTTAAGTCATTAAATGCATAAAAAATATCAAAAATTCATGTTTTCACGTGGATTTCAATGCTGTTAACATTGAAAAACTTCAAAGTATCTCTCTTATCATATGCAATTGTCAAAAAATTATAATTTTGCTTTATTCATTGCGCAAAACTGCTTATAGATTCAATTGGTCTGATCAAATGTATTGTTAACAAAAGTCTATTGACATTGATTGCTAATGTAAAGAACTAGACATGTTTTTATGTTACTAATTTATCATAAAAGTCATATCTTCACATTTTTATGCTGTTATAAGTGAAATTCATCACCTGAAATAAGAATCTTCAAGTAAAACATGAAAACTAATGTCCCATGAATTGCCTCATTACAAGTGAGTAACAAACACAAAGTCTATCTGTGAAAAGTTTTCTAGGAGCTACAGCCATAAAAGAAATTAATATAGAATAACATTACTTTGCCGTGAAATTTGTGAGCCGTGAAATTTGAAATATGAACAAAGGAGAGAAGTGTTTTCGAGTTGACGTCATACCAGTTGATGTGCACCTATGAAATTTGGTCTTTGTCATTTGTCAGACATCAGTCACAGTTGGCATTTTGCAACCTAGAGAAGTAAGTAAGATACGGTATTATACTAGTCAATTCTTCATTTTACAATTTATTTTGTGAATTGCAATTTGTGTATGCAGTATTGTATACCTATGTGTACAGTGTATGTTGCTCGGCCAACTCCAAGAAAATAGCTATTTGCTCTAACTCAATACTACGACAAGTAGACAAATAGGATAACGAAACTTGTAAAGTTATACTTTGTTCTTGATATGAAATCTCCGAAAAATAATAAAATTTTTAATTACTTATTTGAAGTCAACTTCACATTTACCTATTTAAATATCAGAAATTTAGATTTTAGACTATTTGTCTTTGATTAATAATCACGTAAATTATGTAATTCCTAACTTAGGTTGGTCAAATAGTCCAGTTTCCTGTCACTGTCACAGTGTCACTCACTGGTGTCCAATTTTGGTCCCCTCCTTCAGAAGGGGACCAAAACCAGGCACGGTGGCACCCTTTGCCAAGACCAAAAAGTACTGTCAATCCTAGAACCTAGGCTAGAATTCCACTATGAAAACACTGCTTGCATCCTCCTAGGGATTGGGAAAAATCTACAGGATTGTCTTGTCCACATATGTCGTGTCTGAGAAGAGGCTGCCCAAGAAAGCAGAGCCTCACCTCCCCAACAAAAGCCACTACGGTACCAGATAATGCACAGTAATTTAATATGGTAAATAAGGAATTCAGCACCAGAATGCAAACCTGAAGGTGTCCTCAGGTTAGCTTTTACTCGCCCAGGTTAGTCATCATAGCCATGCCCTACATTGCGCCACGCATGAGACTGTAATTAATGCTAACTAAAGGTCCAGCCTGGGTGGGGGCAGCCTGGAGCTTCCCATGGCTCAACAGCCAAAGCGTGAAAGTTTTTCTCTGCTTGCCAAACAGCTCAACGAAACACCATCTCCTGCGGGTGGGATTATGACAGAATAGGGAAGGCTTAATAAAGCGGGGAAAGAGTAGCACTCCTTACAAATGGCAGTCTCTACTTACACAAAACTAGTTCTTCCCAAATCTATTTAAAGCTGCATAGAGTGCTCTTCTTTCAATTATGTAAGCATACAGTTGAGTGCAGGGGAGGTAGTTTAAATTTAGGTTGTTGGTTTCCACAAGTGTTAGATAAATTTAGTCTACATAAGGGTTAACATAGTAAAAAACAGGATACCAGGCCAGTAATTAGCTTCACATAAAAGTTTCTGGAGCATATTAGTTGTAATTAATGGGGAGGCAACTGCATTTACAACTGCATCCTGGGTTACACTAGGAAAAGCAAAAGTGGTGAATGATTTTTGGCCTTAATTTGTCTGGGTTGTTGGATAGTGCTCAAATTCTTTCAATCTTCCAGTAGATGCCAGGAAAAGTGATACACATTACATTATTTCAGATTGAATCTGGGGAGGATATTCTCCTCCACCCAGCATACATTTCATGGTTACTGGGACTCCAATTGAATGCAATTGAGTCTGCATAATTGTGCAACTCTTAGCATATAAAGGACATTGCAGGAGAAAATGCTCAATCGATTCATCTCTCCCACATGAACAAAGAGCTGGATTGGTAAGTTAAACATATATATATATACAGGGGCTTCCTTAGACCAACATGTCCCAACCTAAATTTTGCAAAAGCAGTTTCCACGATTCTCCCCTTAAATGATGACTGTGGCCAATATCCCACTTTATCCCTTATCTGCATTAGATGGTGACCAGTGTTACCGTCAACCGGGGCTAATCGGGACGGTTTTGAGCGTTTTTTGTTAATAACTTCTTACGATGAAACATTTCATAAACAAGTTTAGGCTCATTTTATAGCTCTTTGTGAGGGCTATCGAATGGCATCTTCAAAAAATTCCATATGCTATTCGTAAGGTGCCAGAAGCAAAAAAAGAGTGTCCCGAGTAGCCACAAGCCGACACCTGGGTGCAACTTTTATGTAAGTAAAATTTTTTAATATGGCGAATATTTTTTTTGCTACAGACCTTAGCAGAAGTAACTTTTCAAAACAGCGTTTTTCACCATTTTTTTCAGGAATTTTTCAAAGCTAGTAAATGTCGTATTTTTTGACTGCCTTCATACTACATAGATAGGAAAAATGTTGACGTTTACGCCACTATATTTAGTTTTGCAATATTCCAATTAGTTTCGCTACTATAACAGTTTTACGCCGTGTCGGAGGTGCGTCCCGAGTTGCCCCGCCAGTCCCAAGTTGCCCCGGTTGACGGTAGTAATAGCCAACTTTTGTTTCCAGTCTTCCTCCCGCTGTTGCATGACTTCCATTATTATCTTGCCCCTCTTATCCTCCCTGCACATGATAGCCTCAGCTGATACTTCAGGCAGTGCATGGGCAGCTTTAGCTGCAAGGTCTGTCATCTCATTTCCCTTGATGTTCTTGTGGCCTGGGATGAACTGGACCATCACTGGAAAACGAGTGCAAAGCCCTGGTAACATCTGAGGAATTTTAAAGACCAAGGGTAAATGTGATGTTGGTTGTTGGGATGTTAACAGGTTCAGACTTGATAATGAATCTATGTAGACCACAGCTCCACTGCTACCCACAGTTGACAGTGCCATCGCTTATCATTTGCACAGCCTGAGCAATGGCAAATAGGCTACCTCACAGCTCAAAATAGATTACTGAGGGTTTAATTTCCAATTTTACATTTTTACCAACCTTCTCTCCTGAATCATTACTGAAGCAGTTGATGAGGGTTCTGGATCAAAAATTCTTGAACCATTGGTCAGTATGGAATTCTGTATAGGTAATATATTATCATGTTAACAAAAGAAAATGTATCGAAAAATTTACCACCTCACACCTTCCACCGAAGTGACAATTGATACTCTTACACTGAGCTCGTCAGAAACTGCGGACACCCGGACAGCTGCACTTCCTTTAACTCGCTTGCGTGTGGTTCGAAAACCGATAAAAAGTCGGCAACTCTTCCCTCCAATACATACACTAGTCGTGTATCCGTATCGACAAATTTTGTAGAAGAATATGTTCCAAAATAAAAATTACGTAAACTTTTGCAGAAAATTCTCACAATTTCATCAATACCAACAAAGTTCTCAAATCCACACGGAATGATGGGATAAACTGTTAATCTTTCACGGCGTATGGCAACATTGTGTTGACTGTTGACATTAGACAAGACGGTGTCAGACATCTTGTTTTGGTCTTGTAAAGTTCAATTTCATAATAGATTTGATCCACATTTCACAGTGACATTTAAATGATGGAAAATTGTTTCAAAATTTAAACACCAATTGATACGCTTCTAAATACGAATTTATTCATGTTCTCGCCTATAATGTTGAATTTGTCTTAATAACTTCACTTCAAATCCTGAATGATTTTGTCTCCCATGGCGAGTTTTCGAACATCTTGTGTCTTTTAGAAAACGTTGGTTGTTTATAAGCAGTAATTATTTCATCTTAATGAACCAATGAAAGTTTAGTCATCGAAATGACAAAATCATTAAATATAAAATATCAAGTTATATGAGTGAGATCCTCTATTATCAAAGAAGCTGTAAGAAAAAACTCGTTGTTTTTTATGTAAAAGAATGTTTTTAATTTAAAAGAAATGCAATACTTGATTTTCAGAAATATGATGCAAAAATTAATGATCCCTATTAGAATTCAACAGACGCGACTCATTCAGAATTAAATTGAAAAAGTAGGTACCTATTTGAAATTTATGATTTTACAAATTGCTTAATTGAACGCAGTGCAGAAATTCAAGATCACCTATGAGTATGAATTTAAGGGGAGCGTCTTGGTCCAAAATTGACAATTTAGGCTTTTCCTGTTTTTAGTCTCATCTTAAAGCTGACATTCTGACCTATCCAACGGTACCAAAACCATCTCTGTACGTTGATTTATGCGTTCACGACAGATCCCGAAAGGAAGGGGGGTGGGGGAGTTCTTTCACATTTAAGATGGGTAATAATTGATTATCGTCTAGTCTCAGAAATTGAGCTCCAGTATTGTCTAGTCTCATTCTTTGCAGTGTTGAATGCCGATTTTGAGGTGCCCGGGACTTTGTCGGGCTCTACTGAACATTCACACTTATTGTCACTGGAAACCTATTTACTCCTACAGTTTTGATGCTACAGCAATGAGACATATACCATTCGATTTGCAAAGAAAAGATCTACAAATTGTTGTATGAGTTTTTCTAATTTCGTTATAGTTTGTATTTTATTTTGCAAAAAGGGGGGGTGGAATGGGGTAAAATCAAAAAATTTCCGAAAAACTTACAAAAAATGCTCCCACACCCACAAAATTGGAAATTAAAAAAAAAGCCTACATCAATTTGTAGATATGGTCTTTACGCATCGAATGATATGTGTCTTGATGTTGTAACTTGAAAATCCTAGGTACGCTGATATTTCTACAGTACCCCCTTTTTTGTCTGTTTTCTAATAATTTCTCATTTTCTTTCATTTTTTGTCAAAAAATTCACATGAACAAAAAAGTCTTAGAATTGCGTTTTACATACGTGTATTAAATTTCGAAGTGATCCATCTGTAAATAAAAAAGTTTTTTTCGGACCAAGACGCCCCCCTTAAATCTCATGACTGGAGATCTCAAAATTTATTGTACTACCACATATGTTTGATACATAAGCTTCTTGTCCTTTTGATGAACAGAGTTTATTTAGGTTCTATTGACTGTAATAGGTAGAATGATGCGACATATTTGCGGCCATCCAACGATCGGTTAACGGCTTTGACTCTTGATACCACTGTACAAATATTGCGGTGGACACATCTTCCAGAAGTTTCAATGCAAAGATTCTTATTTAAAGGATAATAAATCGATTCATAGTTGTTTACTCAAATTACTCCCACCTATAGATATAAATGAACATTATTCAATTTATTTCAAACATTTTTCATGAATTCGCATTAAAATATTTATTTTGAAATCAACCATGTCAAAGTAACGAAATAATTTGTTATAGTTTTAGGCTTCCGAAAATATTTCAAATCTCTATCAGAAATATCATAATTAATCATTCTCTTGCATCGAGTATATTAACGTTGTGAACCGTGCCGCCGCTGCCGCGATCGTCATTCATTTTCGCAGTTGCATGCCGGGCGCATGCTTTTGTTGTTCTATTTAGTCTCGCTCCCATGAATTGCGTGTTTTGTGTCATCGTGTGTGCATCATGGAAAAGTAGTCACGGTAGCTGTAATTACTTTATTAAGTTTACTTCTTTGCATATTAAGAGACAAATCTTTAACAAACTAATACTTTGTATAATTTTAATTGTTGAGTGAAAGCTGCGCTGTTACCGGTGTCTCAACGCGGGTGAGACGAACTCGTCGCCTACTTTAATTGACTAAATTGGTAACAAAGATTGAGTTTAACTAGTATGATGACTAAAGGTTGAAAAGGAAAATGAAACGCAAATACTGGTTCTAATAGCTATTGGTATCTCATACAGTAAAAGTGACAGGAAAATGACAGAACAAGGCATATGTGTAAAACTGACTAACTGAAGCTGAACTAAAGGTGACACCAAGTCAGAATGCACACAGACCAATGAGTAAGATGCACACCAATAACTGCTTCCAATGCAAGCCAGTTAGGAGGTTTATAGGGTGCTTTGGAGCAAATCACTCAAGAGGTTAGGAACTAGGGAGCGTGGGACAGCAATTTATACAGCACCACACTTTAGAATAGTTTTTGGCATAAATTTATGTAATCAATTACTGATCTAAACCTGACCTGAAAAGAATGAGAATTATTTTAGTTGAATTTATAAAATAGTTAAACACTTCAATATAAACACACAGTAACACACATAAGAGGGAAAAANCAAACCTACAAGGCGCTGATACGTCCAGTTCTGGAGTATGGAAGTAGTATATGGGGTCCCATAACATCGGAAAGTGGCTGGCAGAAAATACAAACTGTTCAGAACTCTGCCCTGAGAATTGCCACAGGACACACACGCGACACCAACGCACAACATCTTCACGACGAAACATCTGTCCTGCCTCTGAAGAACCACGTGCAGATGACGGCCTCGCAACTGAGGGAGAAGAGCAAACTGGAAGAACACCCACTGAGAAGTCTGATGAACCAAGAACCAATCAGACTCATGAAAAAGACCATATACAACAGCGTGGAGGTGAATAGAAACATGAAGACATTGCATACCACCGCAGTCGAGAGATACCTAGAATCGAGAACACCCAACAAGATTCTAAATGCACCTGCACCTAAAGTAAACGAAATAGAGAGGACTTTGGACCGAGGCATGAGGCGTACATTGGTGCAATTAAGGGCGGGGAAATGCCCAATGCTTAGAGAATACCTCAATAAGATCGATGAGGCTAATTACCCAACACCATCATGCCCTCTGTGTCAAAACCACACCCACAACACACAGCATCTGTTTGGGTGTGCTGAAATACCAACCAGCCTGCAGCCTGAAGATCTATGGAACAAGCCAGTGGAAGTGTCCCAACTGATCAGAGTGTGGCAAGACCGGCTCGGCGCTCCGGAGGGGGGTGGGCCTGGGCGGCACTCAGTCGAGTGACGTTGTGGTGATCATCATCATCATACCCATACGTGTTTTAACTTTTAAGCCTATAAGAAGTTCATTTTTTTGCCTCAAATAATGTTGTATCGAAAAACTGGTGTAGGTGTATCGGGAATAATATATGAACCGTCAATATTAGAATTCCATCCTGCCATTGGTATATACTTTGTGATATCCATTGTACACTATACTTTGTAGGTCTCTGAATATGGTGACAGGCAACTGACAGCATCTGTCTCTGACAACTCTCCAACAGTCTGTCTGGCAAAAAAAAGGAGAGAAATGCACTGAAAAATAAATTCATGGTGATATTGGAGATAGCAGATCTGCTTCACAGCCAACAAATGTCAAATTAAGGTCTGCTAGAGTCTCTCTTGCACTGTTGCACAGAATACAAAATGATAAGCAAAGATTGTTCCAGCCCATGGCCTGTCTGCCAATCCCGCTACATCAATAAGGTTATTGTAGACCATGGTCAGGAAGATGTGCCAGGTGCGCAGGAATTTATTTTGTCATTTTAATGACCTGCGCGGTGCGCTGTACTATGCTGGTAAAAAAATGCGCCATGCACCGTACTTTAGAAAGCTAAAATAGTTCTACTATTTTAGTCGACAATATATGCAAGTATATTGACTACGCGAGTCGAACTGACAATAATAAAATGTAAGACATGTCCGGGTTACTTCTGACTCTTCCGCTTGTCCGCCTTGTTTGATACGGAACGTACGGTAATCGTAAACTGCGGCTATTATACATACGAAATGTAAACAGACGGTGTTCAGTGTTGCCACATGACTTTGGAGAAAATTTTTTCCAAAATAAAGTTCTAGATTTCTCATTCACCAAATTTCCGTATCAAGAAAAATCATATATTATTGAAAGATAATTAAAGGCATACTGTACTGAGTAATGTGAGTATTACGTCTGTTCCTCCACAAACTGCTCGTGCGCAGCAGCGCGACGTAGAATTGATGGCCGGGATTGCGCGAACACGTGCGCGAAGAGAATCAATTTTCATTGCATTGCGCCAACTGTGCACAGCAATAGCTTAAAAAAAAGTGAAAATGCGTGGGAAAATTCACCAAAAACATACATCATCCTGAGTGTGGATTGTAGACTGGCGAGCAACAAGGGAGCTCCCCCAGGCGACATAGGTACCTCAGCCCCACAAGCTGGCAGAGTGGCGGTGGTACCTCAGCGGAGCCTGCGGAGGGATGCCACTCTCAACCTCCAGTGAAACTATAGATGTTTTCCAATAGAAGTAACTGACAGAAGATTTGAAAATTGCTCATTTATCATCTCCTGCATGCAAGGCTGCAACTGCAAGGTTATAATAAGTAATCCTCTGGCTCAATTTTTATTCACTGATGAAATCTTATGTTGACCAATGGGAGATTGATCTATATCTCTAGCCAGTCTTATATCATTTGCTTAGAAATTTCTGACTTCCTTAGCTGCACCTGCTGGTTTTCAATAAGCATGGTCTTTAGTGTACTGGTTAATATCTTTGAATTTTGACCATGGGTTTGAGGCAATGGGGTAGATATTACTTTATTTTGTATAACTGGAGCTGTTTGTTCTGAACTTCTGACCCACTAGACACTAGTGCTTTCACTTTGTCCAACTGAATTGAGCTGATCAGGCGACAGGCACTGCTTGTTCATGGTCTACTTGAAATCCACAGAAGGTGTTATTGCTTCTCTTTTGGCTTGACTGTCCCCTGGTCATCTTAGCTTTATGTTTGCGAGCTTGAGGGCCTCTTAGACTCGAGACAGGAGTCAGTAGTGGGTATTCTCCTACAGACATTTCTTCCACTGATGGTCCATCAGTAGTATCAGAGAATGACAAGTCTGACAGTGGCAACTCACCACCAAGAGCATCATAAAAAATTCCAGCTACCGGTAGCCTAAATCACCAGCAGTCCAGCACCAGTTTGATTCCACCCTTCTGAATTGCAATTGCATCATTTGCATGGGATGATGGGACTGCTCTGTAATCTGTTTCCAGAGGAGACACTTTCCATAGTTATGATTGTTTATTGTGGCCCTATGGGCCACAGAAAATTGACGAGAAAAAAAAACTACTAAAATAACAAAAGGGGGAGGGGGAATTCAATATATTTGAGAAAATGATACTATAACAAATGAAATCCTAATGACCTAATTTTATATCAAAATACTTACTACCTATGTGGTTCACTGGACACTGGTTCTAGGCTTCTTTCTTCTTCTTCTTTCTTTGCAAGGCCCAATGCAGGGTGTCCACTTGGAGTGGACTTAAAGCTGCAGGTCTGCCAGATGGATGACCGTTGGGCCTGAGAGCTTATAGCTTGGGGTTTTCAGCTTCTTTGTATATGAAGTTAATTGCTGCCATTTAGTGAGGTTGGCTGATGTAAGCTCAGTGCAGGATTGGGTAGAAGTTTACAGGGAACATATATTAGTAAATGAAATGAGTTACTGCTAATGTAATTTAGATAAGTATGGGCTGCTAATATAACAGCCTTCATTAAACAAAAAAAAAATAATAATAATAACAATAATAATAGGCTTCTAGCAAAAGGTTCTTCTAGGTTCTAGGCTTCTAGCAAAAACGAAAAAGGTAGTCGATTCGGCGACAGGCCTATGGCGGATGGCCTAATAAACGCTGAAACCGCTAGGCGCTAGGTATTGTTCATGTTCAATGTTCATATAATATAGGACTTATAGGTACACACATCCGCAAACCAAAGTTCATTTCAACTTTCAAGGACCAAAACAAATAGGCCTACTTAATTTATCGCAACTCGACGGATAAACAGTAGTGACAGTATTCCATAGTGGCAAAGCAGAGAGTTTTTTAGACTCTCCCTCAAGTTCATTGCTGAGTCCTATAAGTAGACCAATAAAGTATCCTGGATACCAGCATTATCATACATAAGAAATTGGTTTAAATCTTGAGTAAATGAGGAAATTAAAAATGAACTGATTCTAAAAAAGCTCTGGTTTGCCACTATGCTGAGTATTCTCAAATCTCAACTGCGCAAACTTGAAACTGCAAAGCACCTGCCAGTTTTTTTTTTTATAGTTGGGATTAAGACTTGTGGCGACAAATGCGCCCACCAGCCTGTTCTCTGTCAGAAAGGGAAAGCAAAGCAGCAGACTCGAAGCTCTGCTAAACTAGGATGCTGCCTCCAACACACTATGGGCCAATGCAGTCCACACTTGCTGAGCCTCACAGCCAAAAGCTGCTTGTGCCCAATAGGAGCACCACCCCGAGAAAGCCCCAGCAGACGAGTCAATAAGCTCTGCTCAGGCAAGTATAAATATCGTAGGGTCCATTTCATGACTAGAAAGCGAAAACGAAGACAAAGAGGAGGTAAAAAACATTCTGTCTCCAGTGACAAAATTGGAGAGGTGCGACGGGCGCCAAGGATTAGGCGCAGTGCACCTGCCAGTGCCGCAGCCCTGCTAGCCAAGGACGCGGACGGACGTATGGACTATGGTCCAATTACTCCAATAACAGGTCCATGGTCATGCCACGATCAAGGAAAATGATATTTTGACCGAGAGCGGGACGAGAACGACGGGAAGTAACTGCAGTCTGCACTCTGCAGCGTTGCCGCCAACTTTTTTGCCGGACTTATGCTGGATTGCCAGCTCAAGTGTTCAACTTATCATACTATAGTTCATAGTACGTCTGTTAATGAACTCCACAGATGGCTTAGGCTGCAATAAACTGGCACTAATTACGCAAGATGAACAAAGTAAAATAAATTAAAATCTAATTCCGCAGCGCAATCAAACAAGTGAAATTTAATCCGTGCAAAGTTTAAAAACAGGAAAATGCGTCAGATGAATGTCAGACGAGCGATCCAACTTGGTTGGTTGCGTGTTGTAGGTGAAGAAGAAGTCGCACGTTGAACGCTTGTAACACTGGACTCAGCAATAGCTATTTAGTTCAAGTCTTCATCATTTTTCTCTCAATTTCATTTTCTTCTTTACTGGCATCAGCTCTCCCGTGAACGCAATCTGTGTGTTATCTCGACCACAGGGCAACGACAGGCACGACTCGCAGTGTACAGTCGACACACCGATTCGCACAAGCGTGTGTGCTCTTTTACTGTTGTGCGGTTGCCTTCATGATAAAACACATCTTCGAACCTTTTTGAGCAGATATTCCGTAATCAACGGTAATTTGTACTGTTTTTTATTCATTCACAACTAAATAATGTTGGTTTGTTTACAGTCTTTAGTGTTTTTCCGTGGTAAATAGTAGCTGGAAGGAACTTACTCTACCGTACCGTAGGTGTGGGCGTGTCACTCGTGTGGCTCTCAACTCAAGTCTGTCATGACTCATTTAGATTTTCAAATGTTGATTCATAGGAACCAAATATTAATTCATCATCTTGATTATACATTTTTTGGTTTCTCAGTATTCTGCGCAGTGTAATATATCTAAAAAAATTTGTGCATTAACCATGAGAAACGTAAATGTTTTGTTGTATCTGATACCTACAAAACCTAACAAAACTCTCAACTCGCCCAGTCATAACTCCTTCAATACTGAACGGATTTCATTCAAATTTGGAACATAAGTAGCAAGTAGCGAAGTAAGTATTACTAATGTGCTGCGATAGGAATTATTGAAGATCTTTACATTGATTCATTTTTATTAATACGGTAAAACGCAATGTTGGAGCATTTCGCCGGATTCGCCCAGTCATAATTTTTTAATACTGAACAAATTTGCTTGAAATTTGGTATATGTCTAGGTTTTACCAATGCGCTGTGATAGGTATTATCACAGTTTTTTACATCAACTAGTTTTTGATTAATACACAAAAACGCAATGTTGTAGCAACTCGCCCAGTCATAATTTTTTTTATTACTGATCGAATTTGCCTGAAATTTGAAACGTCAGTAGTAGGTTATCGTAGTACCTTAATGCGCTGCGATGTAGATTATTACAGATTTTTACATTAATTAGTTTAATATTAATACGAAAAAAACAATGTTTAAGCAACTCGCCCTATCATATTTTTTTAATACGGAGCGAATTTGCTTGAAATTGGGAACATAAGTATGTATTATCAATGAACTGCGATAGGAATTACCTATTACAGATTTTTACCATGATTCTATTTCAATTAAAACGAATCAACATATTCTAAAGCAACTTAACCACTCATAAGTCCTTAAATACTGAACGTATATGTCTGTATTTCGGAATATAAATAGGTATTATTAATACGCTGTGGTAGAAATTATTACAGAATTTCAATTACTTTGTTTCTAATTAAAACGAATGAACGCATTTTTTTGAGCAACCCACCCTGTCAAAGCTCCTTCAATATTTAACGTGTCTGCTGGCAATTTTGAATATAAGTATTTGCTGTAAATACGCTAGTTCAGGAATTGTCAAAATTAAATAAATTTCCAATAATTCCAATAAAGGTGAGAAAACAGAAAACTTGAACATAGACGCAAGAATTTCGAAAAAGCGCATGGTATTTACACATTGAGCAGGTTATAGACTGTTAGTTATTTGTGTTTGTCTAGTCCATAGTTGCGATAGTTCCAAAATTTGGTCATGTTGTTAAATATGCCTTGCATAACCGATACTTCCGAATTGCCCGGAGGCCGTAATCGATGGAAAGTAATGGAAAATCTGTAATAATTGCTACCTCAGCGTATTGATAATACCTACTTATATTCCAAATTTCAAGCAAGTTTGTTCAGTATTAAAGAAATTATGACTGGGCGAGTTGCTCCAACATTACGTTTTTCCATATTAATAAAAAAAGAATCTATGTAAAAATCTGTGATGATTCCTATCGCAGCATATTAGTAATACCTACTTATGTTCCAAATTTGAATGAAATCCGTTAAGTATCGAAGGAGCTATGACTGGGTGAGTTGAGAGTTAGTTAGGTTTTGCGTTCGAGGCGGTTCGAGTACGCAGGCGAGTTCGTAGAAGTGTCGATTCGGTCAGGCAACAACACATTTGTCGCTGGCCTTCATAAAGAACTAACAGTTTTGTAAACTTAGCCAAAAATTTCTGTCGTGGTCGGAAAAGCTTGTCAGTTTGTGTGCGTGTGAGGCAATCGAACCCTATAAATCCTACACCAGTATATATTACTTTTATTGACGAGCGGTGTGTTAAGTGCTGTAGCTGCTGAGCGACGAGCCGACGACTGATGTGGTATTGACTGTAAATCGATCAAAATTTCAATGGTTATTAGAGTCTAAAATACATGCAACCTTTTCAACTAGTTATCTAATTTTTTTCTCAACAAGATGACGAATACTTGAGGCATCTATTCCTTGCAATAAATTCACTTAGGTGGACCGTGGACGTATAAGCGAAGTCTTTTACTTTTAGCAACATTGTCATTAAATGTTGCATTAAAATTTTCGCGTTCGAAAATCAATCATTTCATCCATGACTTACCAGAGATATGTTTGATTGCATCGATGTGGCGCAAGAATTTAGTATTCATATTGCTTACTATTACTGCTACTTTAATGAAGCATGGCACACTACAGGTACACACTACCGAGCTGGTATTACTACGCTCGATGAGTGTGTAGCATAATTTTTATTTTCTTAATCTTTTGCGTACCGCCAAATTGAAGTACTTCTATGGTTGATTGATAATGAAATAATGTGTTTCACTAATGTTTCCATGAAGCATGAATTTTGGAACATTTGCAAGTCGATAAATGTGCATGTGCATTACTGCGTTTAAAAGAACAATTAAGAAATTTTTAACGCTTAGCGTTTATGTAAGGCTTAATGCCTGGTAAAATAATTGCAGCTTATGTAAAATAGAAAACACCTGAAAACTACTTAACAGAATTAAGGGCATATATCATTTGCACCCGAGGTTGTAGCGTTATACGACAACCCGTGACGATTAGGGTTAAGGCTTAGCGTTTGCATTTAGGTAAGGTTAGGTTTGTTTCCACCTGAAAAAACCGTTTTTGATGAAAACGGGAGGTCGTAAAAGTGCAAAAAAATCCGTGCCACCGCGCATGTTCATAAGAATTTGCTTATTTAATTTCTAAATTATTGGTCACGAATCGATTAGATGGGGTGTGCCGAAGTGATTGAATTCTACCGTTTTAATTGAAAACAGGCTGTTAAAAAATGATAAAAAAATCCTTGCCACAACGCAATAGGCATTATTAATTGCTTGGTCACGAACTGCATATTGGTTACAAACTGAATGAATGGAGCGTGCCGAAGTAGTTGAATTCACCTCGCTGGGATGACCCCAGTCGCCCACGATTACGATTACCGACTTGCATACAATAACACTTACTCCGTCTAGTGTTGTGATTAGAATAAGAGAAGCATGATTAGACATTGACAAAATGTTTAATCATGACAAAACATGATTAGAATTAGAGAAGAGATTAGAATTAGAGAGTAGAAATGTATGATCTTGCTAGGCTCTTTGAGATATCTCACTGATAATCTCGTGATGTACAGAACGCAGCGCGTTGAATGATGGCAGAGGCTCTGGCTGACACGACCTCCGATGAAGAAGAGAATAATGCAGATATAGCTGAAGAAAATCCGAGTCCATCTGCAACGACAGCTCAAGGTTTGTTTGCACGTTCAACTGAACTATCATTAAAATGTATATTTTTCCATAAACTTTTGCAATATTCCCGTTAATCTCAGGTCGGTCTGTAGGATAAGGGAATTTTCACAAACTTTTAAGAAATTGTTATAACATTATTTTATTTATTGAGATCGGTTTCCAGGAAACCTTGGCTGAATAATATGTTGTTAGGTTTTCTGACGCAACCACATTTGCCTGAATTGTTACATGTCCTTGCATAAGTTCAAGGACGAGTTTACATTTTTCATGTTCGTTATTAATTCCTATAAATTTATACACCACTTTTTATGCAATTTTCATATTCTGATTTACCTTGAACAAATTCATACTGTTTTATTCACAAAGAAACAGCATTTAACAGTATTATGACAGAACTACGGCAAATAGAAGCAAAAAAATAACCAGATTTAATTTCTAAAATTTAATTTCATGCTCACCACAATATTTCTTGTTTATGCATGTCACTTTTTTTAGGCCTGTAAACTTCAAAAACAATATTCAGAATGAGTTTCTTATATCAGGTTGGTCTTTCTTGAGGGGTTCATCCGAAAATGCCTCGTCAACAGTGGGTTCTCCGGCTCTTTTCTGTTATGATTGCTACAAAGCAGGAAAAAATCCACGGTTCTATTCTCTGAAAAAAGATAATTCTAGAACTAGAACCATGCACAAGAAACACCAACATAGAAATGAAGTACCTAATGTAAAATTTATAACTCCGAGAGACGTCAAAGCGAAAGATGCTCTTTTGAAATGGAAGCAGTGGACGATGAAGGTACCTAGGAAAAGCAGCATAACGACGAAGCGACGTAGCTCCGGCTCAAGTGTGAGTTGTCCAACCGTTATTCACGATTTTTTTTTTTTGCCCACATTTTGAGAGCAAATTTAGGTTCCGCCAAACTCTGAAGGAAATTAAGTTTTGTTCTATATATATATTTTTTTGCCTTGCTTGAATATCGTACCTGTCGTTGCTTTATGTAAAGTGCTTCAGATGTAGGTTTCTACTGGCAACTTGCTGTAGCTCTTATTGAGTGATACTAATTTGTTGATGAATTGAAATATTCTAAATTGCTACGTTCTCACAATCAACCCGTACCTTATATTTGTGTACAACTATAAGTTATCAAAGTTGGAATGTGTACACAAATGATATGCGCGCAAAATAGTAATAATATGTGTGAATTTCATTTGGGTAAATTTCACATAAGCCCCAGGAGCAAATGCATAGAATATATGAAATAAAGTGTAATACTAAGGGGATATTAACTGTAACTCTAAAATTTTTTATATATCTACGTTTATCTCTAAACAATTTTTGTAGCCACTCAGTCGCAAACTCATAAATAAACTTGGTTTCTTTCACAATTGTCGCAATTTGTTTGCATAGCCAGCTGTGCATCCCATTGTGCTGCATCCATATGGCGTAAAGAGAGAAATGTTGAATGTGCATGCCTTTGAAAGAGATTGTAAAAAAACGGTAATTGCGCACGACTCATAGTTATATTAAGCTTGTGTAGTGGCTTCTGTTCAGTACACGTTACTTCTCCCAAAAAATTTATGTCTATGTGCTTTTTTAGCATCGTTTATATAGCTTATGCTTGGGATTTTACATGTAATTTTAATTATTCCTTTTTTCATGTATTTATTAATTTGCCCATTTTCCGCATGAGTAAAAAAGTAATTTTCAGACTAAATATTAGGAAACAAGATTTCAGCTCACATCATCAGTTAATGTTAATAGATTTGTTGTCCTATTTCCACAATCTTTAATTATTGCATTAATTTATCGCTTTATTAATCGTTCGTAGTTGCAAATTCCCAGTGTGGCAGGTTTTATTCACATCACGTTTCTAGAAGTGATAACGGAGCTTGTGTGTAGGAAATATTGACACAAATATTCACAAAACATTGAAATTTATCCTGTTTTTCATAGTGAGCGTATTTTAGTAGGATTGTTTTAACATTTCGGTGGAATGAAATAGAAATATTTTCATAATAATTATTGATTTGTGTATAAGATTTCATAGTAATCACTTGTTGTATAATGTACGTAAGTGGAGATTAATTAGAATGATGGGATTAATTACTAAAAAATTATCTGCGATGCAGTGTTATTGTAAGAGTGGCATCCGGAAAGCAGCACCCGTTTGGGAATTGAACAAAAGGAAGTGAATATTAACAAATGTAAACATGTTTATTGACAAGAACATGTATTACTCTACTTCTCTACATAATCTCCGGATAAATTTAAGCATTTGTCGTATCGTGTCACGAGTTTTTGTACACCAGTGTCATATGTGTGGGGAACTCATTGAAGTGTACAAGTATACTCATGGTCTATACAAGGTCCCTGAAGGGTTACTAGAATTTGAAACAAGAACCAACACCAGGGGCCACGG
>NW_025940138.1:0-784 GCF_000764305.2 Hyalella azteca
TTGTGATAGGTTTAGGGTTTTTTATTTATTGATGGTATAGATGCTACATGCTTGTTAGTGATTTCGGTCCTGTCTTACCCCATCTGACTATATATATATCACAGTGAGCTGGGATCAAACCCGCACTTTTCTGCTTCAATTCTGATACTCAGAATTAACTGTAATCACTGGGCCACCCTTAGAAAAAAAAAATTGATAAAAAATAAAAGTGATAAAAATTTTCAGTGATAAAAATTTTCATGCGCTCAGTAACGGGGCCGTGGCCGTCGTTTTTTTAGATGGGTCGCCACAGTAGAAATCTATGGAACGTACTACATATTCCATGATATATGCCTTAGGAATAATATTGTTATAATATTGCGTTTTAATTATATGTTATAAAACGTTACCTCACGTTAGTACAAGTTACTACACATTATAGAATGGAATAGAATAGAATAGAGATGTCGGCACTGAAGAAATAGGTCCATGGCCTGTTGCCGATTCTTGTACTTTTCGTGACTTGATTCACAAGGGACCCGGCCTTTGGAACCCGATCTTTCCATAACTGACTATTTTTTCAGATTGCTGCTGGACTTATGTTACAACCCATTTCAACACATTACAACACGTTACAACTCATTACAATACGTTACAACCGTTACAACTTGTTACAACACGTTATAATGCGCAGGGTGCACGAATATGGTGGCTGGATGGCACGTCACTCGCGCGTTATGCTGTGGCTGTACCGCCTGCTGTGGCATAATGGCATGGCTGGCTTCACTGCCTGGCTCACCATCCA